>NW_027510423.1:0-34041 GCF_048772815.1 Callospermophilus lateralis
GGCTACATCAAGAGGAAACAAACCTTAGAGTTAGAACGTAGAACTACTGTATTGTGTCAAGTTTCAAGAGGCTAGCACAAACCGTGTTTGATTTAGAGTTCTAACTGCATCTGTCACTATAGAAGAAAACGCAGTGAAACCTAAAATTTCATACTCTTCCTGCAAACGAATGCTTCAACCTAGGAGAACGAAACTTGGACATCCAAGTTTGATTGGTGTACTGCTCATTACTTGAAAGTATCATGAAGTTCGGAAGAAAAAATATATGTTGTGATTTCAGGAGATGGTAGTTTTTTGAAAGCTTAACAATGCCTTTCATTGAATGTGTTATTCGCCAGTCTCTGCTTAAGGCTACATCAAGAGGAAACAAACCTTAGAGTTAGAACGTAGAACTACTGTATTGTGTCAAGTTTCAAGAGGCTAGCACAAACCGTGTTTGATTTAGAGTTCTAACTGCATCTGTCAATATAGAAGAAAACGCAGTGAAACCTAAAAATTCAAACTCTTCCTGCAAACGAATGCTTCAAACTAGGAGAACGAAACTTGGGCATCCAAGTTTGATTGGTGTACTGCTCATTACTTGAAGTTATCATGAAGGTCGGAAGAAAAAATATATGTTGTGATTTCAGGAGACTGTAGTTTTTTGGCAGCCTACCAACGCCTTTCATTGAATGAGTTATTCGCCAGTCTCTGCTTAAGGCTACATCAGGAGGAAACAAACCTTAGAGTTAGAACGTAGAACTACTGAATTGTGTCAAGTTTCAAGAGGCTAGCACAAACCGTGTTTGATTTACAGTTCTAACTGCATCTGTCAATATAGGAGAAAACGCAGTGAAACCTGAAAATTCAAACTTCTCCTGCAAACGAATGCTTCAACCTAGGAGAACGAAACATGGACATCCAAGTTTGATTGGTGTACTGCTCATTACTTGAAAGTATCATGAAGGTCGGAAGAAAAAATATATGTTGTGATTTCAGGAGACTGTAGTTTTTTGGCAGCCTACCAACGCCTTTCATTGAATGAGTTATTCGCCAGTCTCTTCTTAAGGCTACATCAAGAGGAAACAAACCTTAGAGATAGAACGTAGAACTACAGTATTGTGTCAAGTTTCAAGAAGCTACCACAAACCGTGTTTTATTTAGAGTTCTAACTGCATCTGTCAATATAGGAGAAAACGCAGTGAAACCTGAAAATTCAAACAGTTCCTGCAAACGAATGCTTCAACGTAGGAGAACGAAACTTGGGCATCCAAGTTTGATTGGTGTACTGCTCATTACTTGAAAGTATCATGAACGTCGGAAGAAAAAATATATGTTGTGATTTCAGGAGACTGTAGTTTTTTGGCAGCCTACCAACTCCTTTCATTGAAGAGTTATTCGCCAGTCTCTGCTTAAGGCTACATCAAGAGGAAACAAACCTTAGAGATAGAACGTAGAACTACTGTATTGTGTCAAGTTTCAAGAAGCTACCACAAACCGTGTTTGATTTAGAGTTCTAACTGCATCTGTCAATATAGGAGAAAACGCAGGGAAACCTAAAAATTCAAACTGTTCCTGCAAAGGAATGCTTCAACCTAGGAGAACGAAACTTGGACATCCAAGTTTGATTGGTGTACTGCACATTACTTGAAAGTATCATGAAGGTCGGAAGAAAAAATGTATGTTGTGATTTCAGGAGACTGTAGTTTTTTGGCAGCCTACCAACGCCTTTCATTGAATGAGTTATTCGCCAGTCTCTGCTTAAGGCTACATCAAGAGGAAACAAACCTTAGAGTTAGAACGTAGAACTACTGTATTGTGTCAAGTTTCAAGAAGCTAGCACAAACCGTGTTTGATTTAGAGTTCTAACTGCATCTGTCAATATAGAAGAAAACGCAGTGAAACCTAAAAATTCAAACTGCTCGTGCAAACGAATGCTTCAACCTAGGAGAACGAAACTTGGACATCCAAGTTTGATTGGTGTACTGCTCATTACTTGAAAGTGTCATGAAGGTCGGAAGAAAAAATATATGTTGTGATTTCAGGAGATGGTAGTTTTTTGGAAGCTTAACAATGACTCTCATTGAATGTGTTATTCGCCAGTCTCTGCTTAAGGCTACATCAAGAGGAAACAAACCTTAGAGTTAGAACGTAGAACTACTGTATTGTGTCAAGTTTCAAGAGGCTAGCACAAACCGTGTTTGATTTAGAGTTCTAACTGCATCTGTCACTATAGAAGAAAACGCAGTGAAACCTAAAAATTCAAACTCTTCCTGCAAACGAATGCTTCAACCTAGGAGAACGAAACTTGGACATCCAAGTTTGATTGGTATACTGCTCATTACTTGAAAGTATCATGAAGTTCGGAAGAAAAAATATATGTTGTGATTTCAGGAGATGGTAGTTTTTTGGAAGCTTAACAATGACTTTCATTGAATGTGTTATTCGCCAGTCTCTGCTTAAGGCTACATCAAGAGGAAACAAACCTTAGAGTTAGAACGTAGAACTACTGTATTGTGTCAAGTTTCAAGAGGCTAGCACAAACCGTGTTTGATTTAGAGTTCTAACTGCATCTGTCAATATAGAAGAAAACGCAGTGAAACCTAAAAATTCAAACTGTTCCTGCAAACGAATGCTTCAACCTAGGAGAACGAAACTTGGACATCCAAGTTTGATTGGTGTACTGCTCATTACTTGAAAGTATCATGAAGGTCGGAAGAAAAAATATATGTTGTGATTTCAGGAGACTGTAGTATTTTGTCAGCCTACCAACGCCTTTCATTGAATGAGTTATTCGCCAGTCTCTGCTTAAGGCTACATCAGGAGGAAACAAACCTTAGAGTTAGAACGTAGAACTACTGTATTGTGTCAAGTTTCAAGAGGCTAGCACAAACCGTGTTTGTTTTAGATTTCTAACTGCATCTGTCAATATAGAAGAAAACACAGTGAAACCTAAAAATTCAATCTTCTCCTGCAAACGAATGCTTCAACCTAGGAGAACGAAACATGGACATCCAAGTTTGATTGGTGTACTGCTCATTACTTGAAAGTATCATGAAGGTCGGAAGAAAAAATATGTGTTGTGATTTCAGGAGACTGTAGTTTTTTGGCAGCCTAACAACGCCTTTGATTGAATGAGTTATTCCCACTCTCTGCTTAAGTCTACATCAAAAGGAAACAAACCTTAGAGATAGAACGTAGAACTACTGTATTGTGTCAAGTTTCAAGAAGCTAGCACAAACCGTGTTTGATTTAGAGTTCTAACTGCATCTGTCAATATAGAAGAAAACGCAGTGAAACCTAAAAATTCAAACTGTTCCTGCAAACGAATGCTTCAACCTAGGAGAACGAAACATGGACATCCAAGTTTGATTGGTGTACTGCTCATTACTTGAAAGTATCATGAAGTTCGGAAGAAAAAATATATGTTGTGATTTCAGGAGACTGTAGTTTTTTGGCAGCCTACCAACGCCTTTCATTGAATGAGTTATTCGCCAGTCTCTGCTTAAGGCTACATCAAGAGGAAACAAACCTTAGAGATAGAACGTAGAACTACAGTATTGTGTCAAGTTTCAAGAAGCTACCACAAACCGTGTTTTATTTAGAGTTCTAACTGCATCTGTCAATATAGGAGAAAACGCAGTGAAACCTGAAAATTCAAACTGTTCCTGCAAACGAATGCTTCAACGTAGGAGAAGGAAACTGGGGCATCCAAGTATGATTGGTGTACTGCACATTACTTGAAAGTATCATGAAGGTCGGAAGAAAAAATGTATGTTGTGATTTCAGGAGACTGTAGTTTTTTGGCAGCCTACCAACGTCTTTCATTGAATGAGTTATTCGCCAGTCTCTGCTTAAGGCTACATCAAGAGGAAACAAACCTTAGAGTTAGAACGTAGAACTACTGTATTGTGTCAAATTTCAAGAAGCTAGCACAAACCATGTTTAATTTAGAGTTCTAACTGCATCTGTCAATATAGAAGAAAACGCAGTGAAACCTAAAAATTCAAACTGTTCCTGCAAACGAATGCTTCAACCTAGGAGAAAAAAACTTGGACATCCAAGTTTGATTGGTGTACTGCTCATTACTTGAAAGTATCATGAAGTTCGGAAGAAAAAAATATATGTTGTGATTTCAGGAGATGGTAGTTTTTTGGAAGCTTAACAATGACTTTCATTGAATGTGTTATTCGCCAGTCTCTGCTTAAGGCTACATCAAGAGGAAACAAACCTTAGAGTTAGAACGTAGAACTACTGTATTGTGTCAAGTTTCAAGAGGCTAGCACAAACCGTGTTTGTTTTAGAGTTCTAACTGCATCTGTCAATATAGGAGAAAACGCAGTGAAACCTAAAAATTCAAACTCTTCCTGCAAACGAATGCTTCAACTTAGGAGAACGAAAGTTGGACATCCAAGTTTGATTGGTATACTGCTCATTACTTGAAAGTATCATGAAGTTCGGAAGAAAAAATATATGTTGTGATTTCAGGAGACTGTAGTTTTTTGAAAGCTTAACAATGCCTTTCATTGAATGTGTTATTCGCCAGTCTCTGATTAAGGCTACATCAAGAGGAAACAAACCTTAGAGTTAGAACGTAGAACTACTGTATTGTGTCAAGTTTCAAGAGGCTAGCACAAACCGTGTTTGATTTAGAGTTCTAACTGCATCTGTCAATGTAGAAGAAAACGCAATGAAACCTAAAAATTCAAACTGTTCCTGCAAACGAATGCTTCAACCTAGGAGAACGAAACTTGGACATCCAAGTTTGATTGGTGTACTGCTCATTACTTGAAAGTATCATGAAGGTCGGAAGAAAAAATATATGTTGTGATTTCAGGAGACTGTAGTTTTTTGGCAGCCTACCAACGCCTTTCATTGAATGAGTTATTCGCCAGTCTCTGCTTAAGGCTACATCAGGAGGAAACAAACCTTAGAGTTAGAACGTAGAACTACTGTATTGTGTCAAGTTTCAAGAAGCTAGCACAAACCGTGTTTGATTTAGAGTTCTAACTGCATCTGTCAATATAGAAGAAAACGCAGTGAAACCTAAAAATTCAAACTGCTCGTGCAAACGAATGCTTCAACCTAGGAGAACGAAACTTGGACATCCAAGTTTGATTGGTGTACTGCCCATTACTTGAAAGTATCATGAAGGTCGGAAGAAAAAATGTATGTTGTGATTTCAGGATTCTGTAGTTTTTTAGCAGCCTACCAACGCCTTTCATTGAATGAGTTATTCGCCAGTCTCTGCTTAAGGCTACATCAAGAGGAAACAAACCTTTGAGTTAGAACGTAGAACGTATTGTGTCAACTTTCAAGAAGCTAGCACAAACCGTGTTTGATTTAGAGTTCTAACTGCATCTGTCAATATAGAAGAAAACGCAGTGAAACCTAAAAATTCAAACTGTTCCTGCAAACGAATGCTTCAACCTAGGAGAACGAAACTTGGACATCCAAGTTTGATTGGTGTACTGCTCATTACTTGAAAGTATCATGAAGTTCGGAAGAAAAAATATATGTTGTGATTTCAGGAGATGGTAGTTTTTTGGAAGCTTAACAATGACTCACATTGAATGTGTTATTCTCCAGTCTCTGCTTAAGGCAACATCAAGAGGAAACAAACCTTAGAGTTAGAACGTAGAACTACTGTATTGTGTCAAGTTTCAAGAGGCTAGCACAAACCGTGTTTGATTTAGAGTTCTAACTGCATCTGTCAATATAGAAGAAAACGCAGTGAAACCTAAAAATTCAAACTCTTCCTGCAAACGAATGCTTCAACCTAGGAGAACGAAACTTGGGCATCCAAGTTTGATTGGTGTACTGCTCATTACTTGAAGTTATCATGAAGGTCGGAAGAAAAAATATATGTTGTGATTTCAGGAGACTGTAGTTTTTTGGCAGCCTACCAACGCCTTTCATTGAATGAGTTATTCGGCAGTCTCTGCTTAAGGCTACATCAGGAGGAAACAAACCTTAGAGTTAGAACGTAGAACTACTGTATTGTGTCAAGTTTCAAGAGGCTAGCACAAACCGTGTTTATTTTAGATTTCTAACTGCATCTGTCAATATAGAAGAAAACGCAGTGAAACCTAAAAATTCAAACTTCTACTGCAAACGAGTGCTTCAACCTAGGAGAACGAAACATGGACATCCAAGTTTGATTGGTGTACTGCTCATTACTTGAAAGTATCATGAAGGTCGGAAGAAAAAATATATGTTGTGATTTCAGGAGACTGTAGTTCTTTGGCAGCCTACCAACGCCTTTCACTGAATGAGTTATTCGCCAGTCTCTGCTTAAGGCTACATCAAGAGGAAACAAACCTTAGAGATAGAACGTAGAACTACAGTATTGTGTCAAGTTTCAAGAAGCTACCACAAACCGTGTTTTATTTAGAGTTCTAACTGCATCTGTCAATATAGGAGAAAACGCAGTGAAACATGAAAATTCAAACTGTTCCTGCAAACGAATGCTTCAACGTAGGAGAACGAAACTTGGGCATCCAAGTTTGATTGGTGTACTGCTCATTACTTGAAGTTATCATGAAGGTCGGAAGAAAAAATATATGTTGTGATTTCAGGAGACTGTAGTTTTTTGGCAGCCTACCAACGCCTTTCATTGAATGAGTTATTCGGCAGTCTCTGCTTAAGGCTACATCAGGAGGAAACAAACCTTAGAGTTAGAACGTAGAACTACTGTATTGTGTCAAGTTTCAAGAGGCTAGCACAAACCGTGTTTATTTTAGATTTCTAACTGCATCTGTCAATATAGAAGAAAACGCAGTGAAACCTAAAAATTCAAACTTCTACTGCAAACGAGTGCTTCAACCTAGGAGAACGAAACATGGACATCCAAGTTTGATTGGTGTACTGCTCATTACTTGAAAGTATCATGAAGGTCGGAAGAAAAAATATATGTTGTGATTTCAGGAGACTGTAGTTCTTTGGCAGCCTACCAACGCCTTTCACTGAATGAGTTATTCGCCAGTCTCTGCTTAAGGCTACATCAAGAGGAAACAAACCTTAGAGATAGAACGTAGAACTACAGTATTGTGTCAAGTTTCAAGAAGCTACCACAAACCGTGTTTTATTTAGAGTTCTAACTGCATCTGTCAATATAGGAGAAAACGCAGTGAAACATGAAAATTCAAACTGTTCCTGCAAACGAATGCTTCAACGTAGGAGAACGAAACTTGGGCATCCAAGTTTGATTGGTGTACTGCTCATTACTTGAAGTTATCATGAAGGTCGGAAGAAAAAATATATGTTGTGATTTCAGGAGACTGTAGTTTTTTGGCAGCCTACCAACGCCTTTCATTGAATGAGTTATTCGCCAGTCTCTGCTTAAGGCTACATCAAGAGGAAACAAACCTTAGAGATAGAACGTAGAACTACTGTATTGTGTCAAGTTTCAAGAAGCTAGCACAAACCGTGTTTGATTTAGAGTTCTAACTGCATCTGTCAATATAGAAGAAAACGCAGTGAAACCTAAAAATTCAAACTGTTCCTGCAAAGGAATGCTTCAACCTAGGAGAACGAAACTTGGACATCCAAGTTTGATTGGTGTACTGCTCATTACTTGAAAGTATCATGAAGGTCGGAAGAAAAAATATATGTTGTGATTTCAGGAGACTGTAGTTTTTTGGCAGCCTACCAACACCTTTCATTGAATGAGTTATTCGCCAGTCTCTGCTTAAGGCTACATCAAGAGGAAACAAACCTTAGAGTTAGAACGTAGAACTACTGTATTGTGTCAAGTTTCAAGAAGCTAGCACAAACCGTGTTTGATTTAGAGTTCTAACTGCATCTGTCAATATAGAAGAAAACGCAGTGAAACCTAAAAATTCAAACTGTTCCTGCAAACGAATGCTTCAACCTAGGAGAACTAAACTTGGACATCCAAGTTTGATTGGTGTACTGCTCATTACTTGAAAGTATCATGAAGTTCGGAAGAAAAAATATATGTTGTGATTTCAGGAGATGGTAGTTTTTTGGAAGCTTAACAATGACTCTCATTGAATGTGTTATTCGCCAGTCTCTGCTTAAGGCTACATCAAGAGGAAACAAACCTTAGATTTAGAACGTAGAACTACTTATTGTGTCAAGTTTCAAGAGGCTAGCACAAACCGTGTTTGATTTAGAGTTCCAACTGCATCTGTCACTATAGAAGAAAACGCAGTGAAACCTAAAAATTCATACTCTTCCTGCAAACGAATGCTTCAACCTAGGAGAACGAAACTTGGACATCCAAGTTTGATTGGTGTACTGCTCATTACTTGAAAGAATCATGAAGTTCGGAAGAAAAAATATATGTTGTGATTTCAGGAGATGGTAGTTTTTTGAAAGCTTAACAATGCCTTTCATTGAATGTGTTATTCGCCAGTCTCTGCTTAAGGCTACATCAAGAGGAAACAAACCTTAGAGTTAGAACGTAGAACTACTGTATTGTGTCAAGTTTCAAGAGGCTAGCACAAACCGTGTTTGATTTAGAGTTCTAACTGCATCTGTCAATATAGAAGAAAACGCAGTGAAACCTAAAAATTCAAACTCTTCCTGCAAACGAATGCTTCAAACTAGGAGAACGAAACTTGGGCATCCAAGTTTGATTGGTGTACTGCTCATTACTTGAAGTTATCATGAAGGTCGGAAGAAAAAATATATGTTGTGATTTCAAGAGACTGTAGTTTTTTGGCAGCCTACCAACGCCTTTCATTGAATGATTTATTCGCCAGTCTCTGCTTAAGGCTACATCAGGAGGAAACAAACCTTAGAGTTAGAACGTAGTACTACTGTATTGTGTCAAGTTTCAAGAGGCTAGCACAAACCGTGTTTGATTTAGAGTTCTAACTGCATCTGTCAATATAGGAGAAAACGCAGTGAAACCTGAAAATTCAAACTTCTCCTGCAAACGAATGCTTCAACCTAGGAGAACGAAACATGGACATCCAAGTTTGATTGGTGTACTGCTCATTACTTGAAAGTATCATGAAGGTCGGAAGAAAAAATATATGTTGTGATTTCAGGAGACTGTAGTTTTTTGGCAGCCTACCAACGCCTTTCATTGAATGAGTTATTCGCCAGTCTCTGCTTAAGGCTACATCAGGAGGAAACAAACCTTAGAGTTAGAACGTAGAACTACTGTATTGTGTCAAGTTTCAAGAGGCTAGCACAAACCGTGTTTGTTTTAGATTTCTAACTGCATCTGTCAATATAGAAGAAAACGCAGTGAAACCTAAAAATTCAAACTTCTCCTGCAAACGAATGCTTCATCCTAGGAGAACGAAACATTGACATCCAAGTTTGATTGGTGTACTGCTCATTACTTGAAAGTATCATGAAGGTCGGAAGAAAAAATATATGTTGTGATTTCAGGAGACTGTAGTTTTTTGGCAGCCTACCAACGCCTTTCATTGAATGAGATATTCGCCAGTCTCTGCTTAAGGCTACATCAAGAGGAAACAAACCTTAGAGATAGAACGTAGAACTACAGTATTGTGTCAAGTTTCAAGAAGCTACCACAAACCGTGTTTTATTTAGAGTTCTAACTGCATCTGTCAATATAGGAGAAAACGCAGTGAAACCTGAAAATTCAAACTGTTCCTGCAAACGAATGCTTCAACCTAGGAGAACGAAACTTGGGCATCCAAGTTTGATTGGTGTACTGCTCATTACTTGAAAGTATCATGAAGTTCGGAAGAAAAAATATATGTTGTGATTTCAGGAGATGGTAGTTTTTTGAAAGCTTAACAATGCCTTTCATTGAATGTGTTATTCGCCAGTCTCTGCTTAAGGCTACATCAAGAGGAAAGAAACCTTAGAGTTAGAACGTAGAACTACTGTATTGTGTCAAGTTTCAAGAGGCTAGCACAAACCGTGTTTGATTTAGAGTTCTAACTGCATCTGTCAATATAGAAGAAAACGCAGTGAAACCTAAAAATTCAAACTGTTCCTGCAAATGAATGCTTCAACCTAGGAGAACGAAACTTGGACATCCAAGTTTGATTGGTGTACTGCTCATTACTTGAAAGTATCATGAAGTTCGGAAGAAAAAATATATGTTGTGATTTCAGGAGATGGTAGTTTTTTGGAAGCTTAACAATGACTTTCATTGAATGTGTTATTCGCCAGTCTCTGCTTAAGGCTACATCAAGAGGAAAAAACCTTAGAGTTAGAACGTAGAATTACTGTATTGTGTCAAGTTTCAAGAAGCTACCACAAACCGTGTTTATTTAGAGTTCTAACTGCATCTGTCAATATAGGAGAAAACGAAGTGAAACCTGAAAATTCAAACTGTTCCTGCAAACGAATGCTTCAACGTAGGAGAACGAAACTTGGGCATCCAAGTTTGATTGGTGTACTTCTCATTACTTGAAGTTATCATGAAGGTCGGAAGAAAAAATATATGTTGTGATTTCAGGAGACTGTAGTTTTTTGGCAGCCTAACAACTCCTTTCATTGAATGAGTTATTCGCCAGTCTCTGCTTAAGGCTACATCAAGAGGAAACAAACCTTAGAGATAGAACATAGAACTACTGTATTGTGTCCAGTTTCAAGAAGCTAGCACAAACCGTGTTTGATTTAGAGTTCTAACTGCATCTGTCAATATAGAAGAAAACGCAGTGAAACCTAAAAATTCAAACTGTTCCTGCAAAGGAATGCTTCAACCTAGGAGAACGAAACTTGGACATCCAAGTTTGATTGGTGTACTGCTCATTACTTGAAACTATCATGAAATCGGAAGAAAAAATATATGTTGTGATTTCAGGAGACTGTAGTTTTTTGGCAGCCTACCAACACCTTTCATTGAATGAGTTATTCGCCAGTCTCTGCTTAAGGCTACATCAAGAGGAAACAAACCTTAGAGTTAGAACGTAGAACTACTGTATTGTGTCAAGTTTCAAGAAGCTAGCACAAACCGTGTTTGATTTAGAGTTCTAACTGCATCTGTCAATATAGAAGAAAACGCAGTGAAACCTAAAAATTCAAACTGTTCCTGCAAACGAATGCTTCAACCTAGGAGAACGAAACTTGGACATCCAAGTTTGATTGGTGTACTGCTCATTACTTGAAAGTATCATGAAGGTCGGAAGAAAAAATATATGTTGTGATTTCAGGAGATGGTAGTTTTTTGAAAGCTTAACAATGCCTTTCATTGAATGTGTTATTCGCCAGTCTCTGCTTAAGGCTACATCAAGAGGAAACAAACCTTAGAGTTAGAACGTAGAACTACTGTATTGTGTCAAGTTTCAAGAGGCTAGCACAAACCGTGTTTGATTTAGAGTTCTAACTGCATCTGTCAATATAGAAGAAAACGCAGTGAAACCTAAAAATTCAAACTGCTCGTGCAAACGAATGCTTCAACCTAGGAGAACGAAACTTGGACATCCAAGTTTGATTGGTGTACTGCCCATTACTTGAAAGTATCATGAAGGTCGGAAGAAAAAATGTATGTTGTGATTTCAGGATTCTGTAGTTTTTTGGCAGCCTACCAACGCCTTTCATTGAATGAGTTATTCGCCAGTCTCTGCTTAAGGCTACATCAAGAGGAAACAAACCTTTGAGTTAGAACGTAGAACGTATTGTGTCAACTTTCAAGAAGCTAGCACAAACCGTGTTTGATTTAGAGTTCTAACTGCATCTGTCAATATAGGAGAAAACGCAGTGAAACCTAAAAATTCAAACTGTTCCTGCAAACGAATGCTTCAACCTAGGAGAACGAAACTTGGACATCCAAGTTTGATTGGTGTACTGCTCATTACTTGAAAGTATCATGAAGTTCGGAAGAAAAAATATATGTTGTGATTTCAGGAGATGGTAGTTTTTTGGAAGCTTAACAATGACTCTCATTGAATGTGTTATTCGCCAGTCTCTGCTTAAGGCAACATCAAGAGGAAACAAACCTTAGAGTTAGAACGTAGAACTACTGTATTGTGTCAAGTTTCAAGAGGCTAGCACAAACCGTGTTTGATTTAGAGTTCTAACTGCATCTGTCACTATAGAAGAAAACGCAGTGAAACCTAAAAATTCATACTCTTCCTGCAAACGAATGCTTCAACCTAGGAGAACGAAATTTGGACATCCAAGTTTGATTGGTGTACTGCTCATTACTTGAAAGTATCATGAAGTTCGGAAGAAAAAATATATGTTGTGATTTCAGGAGATGGTAGTTTTTTGAAAGCTTAACAATGCCTTTCATTGAATGTGTTATTCGCCAGTCTCTCCTTAAGGCTACGTCAAGAGGAAACAAACCTTAGAGTTAGAACGTAGAACTACTGTATTGTGTCAAGTTTCAAGAGGCTAGCACAAACCGTGTTTGATTTAGAGTTCTAACTGCATCTGTCAATATAGAAGAAAACGCAGTGAAACCTAAAAATTCAAACTCTTCCTGCAAACGAATGCTTCAACCTAGGAGAACGAAACTTGGGCATCCAAGTTTGATTGGTGTACTGCTCATTACTTGAAGTTATCATGAAGGTCGGAAGAAAAAATATATGTTGTGATTTCAGGAGACTGTAGTTTTTTGGCAGCCTACCAACGCCTTTCATTGAATGAGTTATTCGGCAGTCTCTGCTTAAGGCTACATCAGGAGGAAACAAACCTTAGAGTTAGAACGTAGAACTACTGTATTGTGTCAAGTTTCAAGAGGCTAGCACAAACCGTGTTTGTTTTAGATTTCTAACTGCATCTGTCAATATAGAAGAAAACGCAGTGAAACCTAAAAATTCAAACTTCTACTGCAAACGAATGCTTCAACCTAGGAGAACGAAACATGGACATCCAAGTTTGATTGGTGTACTGCTCATTACTTGAAAGTATCATGAAGGTCGGAAGAAAAAATATATGTTGTGATTTCAGGAGACTGTAGTTTTTTGGCAGCCTACCAACGCCTTTCACTGAATGAGTTATTCGCCAGTCTCTGCTTAAGGCTACATCAAGAGGAAACAAACCTTAGAGATAGAACGTAGAACTACAGTATTGTGTCAAGTTTCAAGAAGCTACCACAAACCGTGTTTTATTTAGAGTTCTAACTGCATCTGTCAATATAGGAGAAAACGCAGTGAAACATGAAAATTCAAACTGTTCCTGCAAACGAATGCTTCAACGTAGGAGAACGAAACTTGGGCATCCAAGTTTGATTGGTGTACTGCTCATTACTTGAAGTTATCATGAAGGTCGGAAGAAAAAATATATGTTGTGATTTCAGGAGACTGTAGTTTTTTGGCAGCCTACCAACGCCTTTCATTGAATGAGTTATTCGCCAGGCTCTGCTTAAGGCTACATCAAGAGGAAACAAACCTTAGAGATAGAACGTAGAACTACTGTATTGTGTCAAGTTTCAAGAAGCTAGCACAAACCGTGTTTGATTTAGAGTTCTAACTGCATCTGTCAATATAGAAGAAAACGCAGTGAAACCTAAAAATTCAAACTGTTCCTGCAAAGGAATGCTTCAACCTAGGAGAACGAAACTTGGACATCCAAGTTTGATTGGTGTACTGCTCATTACTTGAAAGTATCATGAAGGTCGGAAGAAAAAATATATGTTGTGATTTCAGGAGACTGTAGTTTTTTGGCAGCCTACCAACACCTTTCATTGAATGAGTTATTCGCCAGTCTCTGCTTAAGGCTACATCAAGAGGAAACAAACCTTAGAGTTAGAACGTAGAACTACTGTATTGTGTCAAGTTTCAAGAAGCTAGCACAAACCGTGTTTGATTTAGAGTTCTAACTGCATCTGTCAATATAGAAGAAAACGCAGTGAAACCTAAAAATTCAAACTGTTCCTGCAAACGAATGCTTCAACCTAGGAGAACTAAACTTGGACATCCAAGTTTGATTGGTGTACTGCTCATTACTTGAAAGTATCATGAAGTTCGGAAGAAAAAATATATGTTGTGATTTCAGGAGATGGTAGTTTTTTGGAAGCTTAACAATGACTCTCATTGAATGTGTTATTCGCCAGTCTCTGCTTAAGGCTACATCAAGAGGAAACAAACCTTAGAGATAGAACGTAGAACTACTTATTGTGTCAAGTTTCAAGAGGCTAGCACAAACCGTGTTTGATTTAGAGTTCCAACTGCATCTGTCACTATAGAAGAAAACGCAGTGAAACCTAAAAATTCATACTCTTCCTGCAAACGAATGCTTCAACCTAGGAGAACGAAACTTGGACATCCAAGTTTGATTGGTGTACTGCTCATTACTTGAAAGAATCATGAAGTTCGGAAGAAAAAATATATGTTGTGATTTCAGGAGATGGTAGTTTTTTGAAAGCTTAACAATGCCTTTCATTGAATGTGTTATTCGCCAGTCTCTGCTTAAGGCTACATCAAGAGGAAACAAACCTTAGAGTTAGAACGTAGAACTACTGTATTGTGTCAAGTTTCAAGAGGCTAGCACAAACCGTGTTTGATTTAGAGTTCTAACTGCATCTGTCAATATAGAAGAAAACGCAGTGAAACCTAAAAATTCAAACTCTTCCTGCAAACGAATGCTTCAAACTAGGAGAACGAAACTTGGGCATCCAAGTTTGATTGGTGTACTGCTCATTACTTGAAGTTATCATGAAGGTCGGAAGAAAAAATATATGTTGTGATTTCAGGAGACTGTAGTTTTTTGGCAGCCTACCAACGCCTTTCATTGAATGAGTTATTCGCCAGTCTCTGCTTAAGGCTACATCAGGAGGAAACAAACCTTAGAGTTAGAACGTAGAACTACTGTATTGTGTCAAGTTTCAAGAGGCTAGCACAAACCGTGTTTGTTTTAGATTTCTAACTGCATCTGTCAATATAGAAGAAAACGCAGTGAAACCTAAAAATTCAAACTTCTCCTGCAAACGAATGCTTCATCCTAGGAGAACGAAACATTGACATCCAAGTTTGATTGGTGTACTGCTCATTACTTGAAAGTATCATGAAGGTCGGAAGAAAAAATATATGTTGTGATTTCAGGAGACTGTAGTTTTTTGGCAGCCTACCAACGCCTTTCATTGAATGAGTTATTCGCCAGTCTCTGCTTAAGGCTACATCAAGAGGAAACAAACCTTAGAGATAGAACGTAGAACTACAGTATTGTGTCAAGTTTCAAGAAGCTACCACAAACCGTGTTTTATTTAGAGTTCTAACTGCATCTGTCAATATAGGAGAAAACGCAGTGAAACCTGAAAATTCAAACTGTTCCTGCAAACGAATGCTTCAACGTAGGAGAACGAAACTTGGGCATCCATGTTTGATTGGTGTACTGCTCATTACTTGAAAGTATCATGAAGTTCGGAAGAAAAAATATATGTTGTGATTTCAGGAGATGGTAGTTTTTTGAAAGCTTAACAATGCCTTTCATTGAATGTGTTATTCGCCAGTCTCTGCTTAAGGCTACATCAAGAGGAAAGAAACCTTAGAGTTAGAACGTAGAACTACTGTATTGTGTCAAGTTTCAAGAGGCTAGCACAAACCGTGTTTGATTTAGAGTTCTAACTGCATCTGTCAATATAGAAGAAAACGCAGTGAAACCTAAAAATTCAAACTGTTCCTGCAAATGAATGCTTCAACCTAGGAGAACGAAACTTGGACATCCAAGTTTGATTGGTGTACTGCTCATTACTTGAAAGTATCATGAAGTTCGGAAGAAAAAATATATGTTGTGATATCAGGAGATGGTAGTTTTTTGGAAGCTTAACAATGACTTTCATTGAATGTGTTATTCGCCAGTCTCTGCTTAAGGCTACATCAAGAGGAAAAAACCTTCGAGTTAGAACGTAGAACTACTGTATTGTGTCAAGTTTCAAGAGGCTAGCACAAACCGTGTTTGATTTAGAGTTCTAACTGCATCTGTCAATATAGAAGAAAACGCAGTGAATCCTAAAAATTCAAACTTCTCCTGCAATCGAATGCTTCAACCTAGGAGAACGAAACATGGACATCCAGGTTTGATTGGTGTACTGCTCATTACTTGAAAGTATCATGAAGGTCGGAAGAAAAAATATATGTTGTGATTTCAGGAGACTGTAGTTTTTTGGCAGCCTACCAACGCCTTTCATTGAATGAGTTATTCGCCAGTCTCTGCTTAAGGCTACATCAAGAGGAAACAAACCTTAGAGATAGAACGTAGAACTACAGTATTGTGTCAAGTTTCAAGAAGCTACCACAAACCGTGTTTTATTTAGAGTTCTAACTGCATCTGTCAATATAGGAGAAAACGCAGTGAAACCTGAAAATTCAAACTGTTCCTGCAAACGAATGCTTCAACGTAAAAGAACGAAACTTGGGCATCCAAGTTTGATTGGTGTACTTCTCATTACTTGAAGTTATCATGAAGGTCGGAAGAAAAAATATATGTTGTGATTTCAGGAGACTGTAGTTTTTTGGCAGCCTAACAACTCCTTTCATTGAATGAGTTATTCGCCAGTCTCTGCTTAAGGCTACATCAAGAGGAAACAAACCTTAGAGATAGAACGTAGAACTACTGTATTGTGTCATGTTTCAAGAAGCTAGCACAAACCGTGTTTGATTTAGAGTTCTAACTGCATCTGTCAATATAGAAGAAAACGCAGTGAAACCTAAAAATTCAAACTGTTCCTGCAAAGGAATGCTTCAACCTAGGAGAACGAAACTTGGACATCCAAGTTTGGTTGGTGTACTGCTCATTACTTGAAAGTATCATGAAGGTCGGAAGAAAAAATATATGTTGTGATTTCAGGAGACTGTAGTTTTTTAGCAGCCTACCAACACCTTTCATTGAATGAGTTATTCGCCAGTCTCTGCTTAAGGCTACATCAAGAGGAAACAAACCTTAGATTTAGAACGTAGAACTACTGTATTGTGTCAAGTTTCAAGAAGCTAGCACAAACCGTGTTTGATTTAGAGTTCTAACTGCATCTGTCAATATAGAAGAAAACGCAGTGAAACCTAAAAATTCAAACTGTTCCTGCAAACGAATGCTTCAACCTAGGAGAACTAAACTTGGACATCCAAGTTTGATTGGTGTACTGCTCATTACTTGAAAGTATCATGAAGTTCGGAAGAAAAAATATATGTTGTGATTTCAGGAGATGGTAGTTTTTTGGAAGCTTAACAATGACTCTCATTGAATGTGTTATTCGCCAGTCTCTGCTTAAGGCTACATCAAGAGGAAACAAACCATAGAGTTAGAACGTAGAACTACTTATTGTGTCAAGTTTCAAGAGGCTAGCACAAACCGTGTTTGATTTAGAGTTCCGACTGCATCTGTCACTATAGAAGAAAACACAGTGAAACCTAAAAATTCATACTCTTCCTGCAAACGAATGCTTCAACCTAGGAGAACGAAACTTGGACATCCAAGTTTGATTGGTGTACTGCTCATTACTTGAAAGAATCATGAAATTCGGAAGAAAAAATATATGTTGTGATTTCAGGAGATGGTAGTTTTTTGAAAGCTTAACAATGCCTTTCATTGAATGTGTTATTCGCCAGTCTCTGCTTAAGGCTACATCAAGAGGAAACAAACCTTAGAGTTAGAACGTAGAACTACTGTATTGTGTCAAGTTTCAAGAGGCTAGCACAAACCGTGTTTGATTTAGAGTTCTAACTGCATCTGTCAATATAGAAGAAAACGCAGTGAAACCTAAAAATTCAAACTCTTCCTGCAAACGAATGCTTCAAACTAGGAGAACGAAACTTGGGCATCCAAGTTTGATTGGTGTACTGCTCATTACTTGAAGTTATCATGAAGGTCGGAAGAAAAATTATATGTTGTGATTTCAAGAGACTGTAGTTTTTTGGCAGCCTACCAACGCCTTTCATTGAATGAGTTATTCGCCAGTCTCTGCTTAAGGCTACATCAGGAGGAAACAAACCTTAGAGTTAGAACGTAGTACTACTGTATTGTGTCAAGTTTCAAGAGGCTAGCACAAACCGTGTTTGATTTAGAGTTCTAACTGCATCTGTCAATATAGGAGAAAACGCAGTGAAACCTGAAAATTCAAACTTCTCCTGCAAACGAATGCTTCAACCTAGGAGAACGAAACATGGACATCCAAGTTTGATTGGTGTACTGCTCATTACTTGAAAGTATCATGAAGGTCGGAAGAAAAAATATATGTTGTGATTTCAGGAGACTGTAGTTTTTTGGCAGCCTACCAACGCCTTTCATTGAATGAGTTATTCGCCAGTCTCTGCTTAAGGCTACATCAGGAGGAAACAAACCTTAGAGTTAGAACGTAGAACTACTGTATTGTGTCAAGTTTCAAGAGGCTAGCACAAACCGTGTTTGTTTTAGATTTCTAACTGCATCTGTCAATATAGAAGAAAACGCAGTGAAACCTAAAAATTCAAACTTCTCCTGCAAACGAATGCTTCATCCTAGGAGAACGAAACATTGACATCCAAGTTTGATTGGTGTACTGCTCATTACTTGAAAGTATCATGAAGGTCGGAAGAAAAAATATATGTTGTGATTTCAGGAGACTGTAGTTTTTTGGCAGCCTACCAACGCCTTTCATTGAATGAGTTATTCGCCAGTCTCTGCTTAAGGCTACATCAAGAGGAAACAAACCTTAGAGATAGAACGTAGAACTACAGTATTGTGTCAAGTTTCAAGAAGCTACCACAAACCGTGTTTTTTTTAGAGTTCTAACTGCATCTGTCAATATAGGAGAAAACGCAGTGAAACCTGAAAATTCAAACTGTTCCTGCAAACGAATGCTTCAACGTAGGAGAACGAAACTTGGGCATCCAAGTTTGATTGGTGTACTGCTCATTACTTGAAAGTATCATGAAGTTCGGAAGAAAGAATATATGTTGTGATTTCAGGAGATGGTAGTTTTTTGAAAGCTTAACAATGCCTTTCATTGAATGTGTTATTCGCCAGTCTCTGCTTAAGGCTACATCAAGAGGAAAGAAACCTTAGAGTTAGAACGTAGAACTACTGTATTGTGTCAAGTTTCAAGAGGCTAGCACAAACCGTGTTTGATTTAGAGTTCTAACTGCATCTGTCAATATAGAAGAAAACGCAGTGAAACCTAAAAATTCAAACTGTTCCTGCAAATGAATGCTTCAACCTAGGAGAACGAAACTTGGACATCCAAGTTTGATTGGTGTACTGCTCATTACTTGAAAGTATCATGAAGTTCGGAAGAAAAAATATATGTTGTGATTTCAGGAGATGGTAGTTTTTTGGAAGCTTAACAATGACTTTCATTGAATGTGTTATTCGCCAGTCTCTGCTTAAGGCTACATCAAGAGGAAAAAACCTTAGAGTTAGAACGTAGAACTACGGTATTGTGTCAAGTTTCAAGAGGCTAGCACAAACCGTGTTTGATTTAGAGTTCTAACTGCATCTGTCAATATAGAAGAAAACGCAGTGAAACCTAAGAATTCAAACTTCTCCTGCAATCGAATGCTTCAACCTAGGAGAACGAAACATGGACATCCAGGTTTGATTGGTGTACTGCTCATTACTTGAAAGTATCATGAAGGTCGGAAGAAAAAATATATGTTGTGATTTCAGGAGACTGTAGTTTTTTGCAGCCTACCAACGCCTTTCATTGAATGAGTTATTCGCCAGTCTCTGCTTAAGGCTACATCAAGAGGAAACAAACCTTAGTGATAGAACGTAGAACTACAGTATTGTGTCAAGTTTCAAGAAGCTACCACAAACCGTGTTTTATTTAGAGTTCTAACTGCAACTGTCAATATAGAAGAAAACGCAGTGAAACCTAAAAATTCAAACTGTTCCTGCAAATGAATGCTTCAACCTAGGAGAACGAAACTTGGACATCCAAGTTTGATTGGTGTACTGCTCATTACTTGAAAGTATCATGAAGTTCAGAAGAAAAAATATATGTTGTGATTTCAGGAGATGGTAGTTTTTTGGAAGCTTAACAATGACTTTCATTGAATGGGTTATTCACCAGTCTCTGCTTAAGGCTACATCAAGAGGAAACAAACCTTAGAGTTAGAACGTAGAACTACTGTATTGTGTCAAGTTTCAAGAGGCTAGCACAAACCGTGTTTGATTTAGAGTTCTAACTGCATCTGTCACTATAGAAGAAAACGCAGTGAAACCTAAAAATTCAATCTCTTCCTGCAAACGAATGCTTCAACTTAGGAGAAAGAAACTTGGACATCCAAGTTTGATTGGTATACTGCTCATTACTTGAAAGTATCATGAAGTTCGGAAGAAAAAATATATGTTGTGATTTCAGGAGATGGTAGTTTTTTGAAAGCTTAACAATGCCTTTCATTGAATGAGTTATTCGCCAGTCTCTGCTTAAGGCTACATCAAGAGGAAACAAACCTTAGAGTTAGAACGTAGAACTACTGTATTGTGTCAAGTTTCAAGAGGCTAGCACAAACCGTGTTTGATTTAGAGTTCTAACTGCATCTGTCAATATAGAAGAAAACGCAGGGAAACCTAAAAATTCAAACTGTTCCTGCAAACGAATGCTTCAACCTAGGAGAACGAAACTTGGACATCCAAGTTTGATTGGTGTACTGCACATTACTTGAAAGTATCATGAAGGTCGGAAGAAAAAATGTATGTTTTGATTTCAGGAGACTGTAGTTTTTTGGCAGCCTACCAACGCCTTTCATTGAATGAGTTATTCGCCAGTCTCTGCTTAAGGCTACATCAAGAGAAAACAAACCTTAGAGTTAGAACGTAAAACTACTGTATTGTGTCAAGTTTCAAGAAGCTAGCACAAACCGTGTTTGATTTAGAGTTCTAACTGCATCTGTCAATACAGAAGAAAACGCAGTGAAACCTAAAAATGCAAACTGTTCCTGCAAACGAATGCTTCAACCTAGGAGAACAAAACTTGGACATCCAAGTTTGATTGGTGTACTGCTCATTACTTGAAAGTATCATGAAGTTCGGAAGAAAAAATATATGTTGTGATTTCAGGAGATGGTAGTTTTTTGGAAGCTTAACAATGCCTTTCATTGAATGTGTTATTCGCCAGTCTCTGCTTAAGGCTACATCAAGAGGAAACAAACCTTAGAGTTAGAACGTAGAACTACTGTATTGTGTCAAGTTTCAAGAAGCTAGCACAAACCGTGTTTGATTTAGAGTTCTAACTGCATCTGTCAATATAGAAGAAAACGCAGTGAAACCTAAAAATTCAAACTGTTCCTGCAAACGAATGCTTCAACCTAGGAGAACTAAACTTGGACATCCAAGTTTGATTGGTGTACTGCTCATTACTTGAAAGTATCATGAAGTTCGGAAGAAAAAATATATGTTGTGATTTCAGGAGATGGTAGTTTTTTGGAAGCTTAACAATGACTCTCATTGAATGTGTTATTCGCCAGTCTCTGCTTAAGGCTACATCAAGAGGAAACAAACCATAGAGTTAGAACGTAGAACTACTTATTGTGTCAAGTTTCAAGAGGCTAGCACAAACCGTGTTTGATTTAGAGTTCCAACTGCATCTGTCACTATAGAAGAAAACACAGTGAAACCTAAAAATTCATACTCTTCCTGCAAACGAATGCTTCAACCTAGGAGAACGAAACTTGGACATCCAAGTTTGATTGGTGTACTGCTCATTACTTGAAAGAATCATGAAATTCGGAAGAAAAAATATATGTTGTGATTTCAGGAGATGGTAGTTTTTTGAAAGCTTAACAATGCCTTTCATTGAATGTGTTATTCGCCAGTCTCTGCTTAAGGCTACATCAAGAGGAAACAAACCTTAGAGTTAGAACGTAGAACTACTGTATTGTGTCAAGTTTCAAGAGGCTAGCACAAACCGTGTTTGATTTAGAGTTCTAACTGCATCTGTCAATATAGAAGAAAACGCAGTGAAACCTAAAAATTCAAACTCTTCCTGCAAACGAATGCTTCAACCTAGGAGAACGAAACTTGGACATCCAAGTTTGATTGGTGTACTGCTCATTACTTGAAAGTATCATGAAGTTCGGAAGAAAAAATATATGTTGTGATTTCAGGAGATGGTAGTTTTTTGGAAGCTTAACAATGACTTTCATTGAATGTGTTATTCGCCAGTCTCTGCTTAAGGCTACATCAAGAGGAAAAAACCTTAGAGTTAGAACGTAGAACTACGGTATTGTGTCAAGTTTCAAGAGGCTAGCACAAACCGTGTTTGATTTAGAGTTCTAACTGCATCTGTCAATATAGAAGAAAACGCAGTGAAACCTAAGAATTCAAACTTCTCCTGCAATCGAATGCTTCAACCTAGGAGAACGAAACATGGACATCCAGGTTTGATTGGTGTACTGCTCATTACTTGAAAGTATCATGAAGGTCGGAAGAAAAAATATATGTTGTGATTTCAGGAGACTGTAGTTTTTTGGCAGCCTACCAACGCCTTTCATTGAATGAGTTATTCGCCAGTCTCTGCTTAAGGCTACATCAAGAGGAAACAAACCTTAGTGATAGAACGTAGAACTACAGTATTGTGTCAAGTTTCAAGAAGCTACCACAAACCGTGTTTTATTTAGAGTTCTAACTGCAACTGTCAATATAGAAGAAAACGCAGTGAAACCTAAAAATTCAAACTGTTCCTGCAAATGAATGCTTCAACCTAGGAGAACGAAACTTGGACATCCAAGTTTGATTGGTGTACTGCTCATTACTTGAAAGTATCATGAAGTTCAGAAGAAAAAATATATGTTGTGATTTCAGGAGATGGTAGTTTTTTGGAAGCTTAACAATGACTTTCATTGAATGGGTTATTCACCAGTCTCTGCTTAAGGCTACATCAAGAGGAAACAAACCTTAGAGTTAGAACGTAGAACTACTGTATTGTGTCAAGTTTCAAGAGGCTAGCACAAACCGTGTTTGATTTAGAGTTCTAACTGCATCTGTCACTATAGAAGAAAACGCAGTGAAACCTAAAAATTCAATCTCTTCCTGCAAACGAATGCTTCAACTTAGGAGAAAGAAACTTGGACATCCAAGTTTGATTGGTATACTGCTCATTACTTGAAAGTATCATGAAGTTCGGAAGAAAAAATATATGTTGTGATTTCAGGAGATGGTAGTTTTTTGAAAGCTTAACAATGCCTTTCATTGAATGAGTTATTCGCCAGTCTCTGCTTAAGGCTACATCAAGAGGAAACAAACCTTAGAGTTAGAACGTAGAACTACTGTATTGTGTCAAGTTTCAAGAGGCTAGCACAAACCGTGTTTGATTTAGAGTTCTAACTGCATCTGTCAATATAGAAGAAAACGCAGGGAAACCTAAAAATTCAAACTGTTCCTGCAAACGAATGCTTCAACCTAGGAGAACGAAACTTGGACATCCAAGTTTGATTGGTGTACTGCACATTACTTGAAAGTATCATGAAGGTCGGAAGAAAAAATGTATGTTTTGATTTCAGGAGACTGTAGTTTTTTGGCAGCCTACCAACGCCTTTCATTGAATGAGTTATTCGCCAGTCTCTGCTTAAGGCTACATCAAGAGAAAACAAACCTTAGAGTTAGAACGTAAAACTACTGTATTGTGTCAAGTTTCAAGAAGCTAGCACAAACCGTGTTTGATTTAGAGTTCTAACTGCATCTGTCAATACAGAAGAAAACGCAGTGAAACCTAAAAATGCAAACTGTTCCTGCAAACGAATGCTTCAACCTAGGAGAACAAAACTTGGACATCCAAGTTTGATTGGTGTACTGCTCATTACTTGAAAGTATCATGAAGTTCGGAAGAAAAAATATATGTTGTGATTTCAGGAGATGGTAGTTTTTTGGAAGCTTAACAATGCCTTTCATTGAATGTGTTATTCGCCAGTCTCTGCTTAAGGCTACATCAAGAGGAAACAAACCTTAGAGTTAGAACGTAGAACTACTGTATTGTGTCAAGTTTCAAGAAGCTAGCACAAACCGTGTTTGATTTAGAGTTCTAACTGCATCTGTCAATATAGAAGAAAACGCAGTGAAACCTAAAAATTCAAACTGTTCCTGCAAACGAATGCTTCAACCTAGGAGAACTAAACTTGGACATCCAAGTTTGATTGGTGTACTGCTCATTACTTGAAAGTATCATGAAGTTCGGAAGAAAAAATATATGTTGTGATTTCAGGAGATGGTAGTTTTTTGGAAGCTTAACAATGACTCTCATTGAATGTGTTATTCGCCAGTCTCTGCTTAAGGCTACATCAAGAGGAAACAAACCATAGAGTTAGAACGTAGAACTACTTATTGTGTCAAGTTTCAAGAGGCTAGCACAAACCGTGTTTGATTTAGAGTTCCAACTGCATCTGTCACTATAGAAGAAAACACAGTGAAACCTAAAAATTCATACTCTTCCTGCAAACGAATGCTTCAACCTAGGAGAACGAAACTTGGACATCCAAGTTTGATTGGTGTACTGCTCATTACTTGAAAGAATCATGAAATTCGGAAGAAAAAATATATGTTGTGATTTCAGGAGATGGTAGTTTTTTGAAAGCTTAACAATGCCTTTCATTGAATGTGTTATTCGCCAGTCTCTGCTTAAGGCTACATCAAGAGGAAACAAACCTTAGAGTTAGAACGTAGAACTACTGTATTGTGTCAAGTTTCAAGAGGCTAGCACAAACCGTGTTTGATTTAGAGTTCTAACTGCATCTGTCAATATAGAAGAAAACGCAGTGAAACCTAAAAATTCAAACTCTTCCTGCAAACGAATGCTTCAAACTAGGAGAACGAAACTTGGGCATCCAAGTTTGATTGGTGTACTGCTCATTACTTGAAGTTATCATGAAGGTCGGAAGAAAAATTATATGTTGTGATTTCAAGAGACGGTAGTTTTTTGGCAGCCTACCAACGCCTTTCATTGAATGAGTTATTCGCCAGTCTCTGCTTAAGGCTACATCAGGAGGAAACAAACCTTAGAGTTAGAACGTAGTACTACTGTATTGTGTCAAGTTTCAAGAGGCTAGCACAAACCGTGTTTGATTTAGAGTTCTAACTGCATCTGTCAATATAGGAGAAAACGCAGTGAAACCTGAAAATTCAAACTTCTCCTGCAAACGAATGCTTCAACCTAGGAGAACGAAACATGGACATCCAAGTTTGATTGGTGTACTGCTCATTACTTGAAAGTATCATGAAGTTCGGAAGAAAAAATATATGTTGTGATTTCAGGAGACTGTAGTTTTTTGGCAGCCTACCAACGCCTTTCATTGAATGAGTTATTCGCCAGTCTCTGCTTAAGGCTACATCAGGAGGAAACAAACCTTAGAGTTAGAACGTAGAACTACTGTATTGTGTCAAGTTTCAAGAGGCTAGCACAAACCGTGTTTGTTTTAGATTTCTAACTGCATCTGTCAATATAGAAGAAAACGCAGTGAAACCTAAAAATTCAAACTTCTCCTGCAAACGAATGCTTCATCCTAGGAGAACGAAACATTGACATCCAAGTTTGATTGGTGTACTGCTCATTACTTGAAAGTATCATGAAGGTCGGAAGAAAAAATATATGTTGTGATTTCAGGAGACTGTAGTTTTTTGGCAGCCTACCAACGCCTTTCATTGAATGAGTTATTCGCCAGTCTCTGCTTAAGGCTACATCAAGAGGAAACAAACCTTAGAGATAGAACGTAGAACTACAGTATTGTGTCAAGTTTCAAGAAGCTACCACAAACCGTGTTTGATTTAGAGTTCTAACTGCATCTGTCGATATAGGAGAAAACGCAGGGAAACCTAAAAATTCAAACTGTTCCTGCAAACGAATGCTTCAACCTAGGAGAACGAAACTTGGACATCCAAGTTTGATTGGTGTACTGCTCATTATTTGAAAGTATCATGAAGTTCGGAAGAAAGAATATATGTTGTGATTTCAGGAGATGGTAGTTTTTTGAAAGCTTAACAATGCCTTTCATTGAATGTGTTATTCGCCAGTCTCTGCTTAAGGCTACATCAAGAGGAAAGAAACCTTAGAGTTAGAACGTAGAACTACTGTATTGTGTCAAGTTTCAAGAGGCTAGCACAAACCGTGTTTGATTTAGAGTTCTAACTGCATCTGTCAATATAGAAGAAAACGCAGTGAAACCTAAAAATTCAAACTGTTCCTGCAAATGAATGCTTCAACCTAGGAGAACGAAACTTGGACATCCAAGTTTGATTGGTGTACTGCTCATTACTTGAAAGTATCATGAAGTTCGGAAGAAAAAATATATGTTGTGATTTCAGGAGATGGTAGTTTTTTGGAAGCTTAACAATGACTTTCATTGAATGTGTTATTCGCCAGTCTCTGCTTAAGGCTACATCAAGAGGAAAAAACCTTAGAGTTAGAACGTAGAACTACGGTATTGTGTCAAGTTTCAAGAGGCTAGCACAAACCGTGTTTGATTTAGAGTTCTAACTGCATCTGTCAATATAGAAGAAAACGCAGTGAAACCTAAGAATTCAAACTTCTCCTGCAATCGAATGCTTCAACCTAGGAGAACGAAACATGGACATCCAGGTTTGATTGGTGTACTGCTCATTACTTGAAAGTATCATGAAGGTCGGAAGAAAAAATATATGTTGTGATTTCAGGAGACTGTAGTTTTTTGGCAGCCTACCAACGCCTTTCATTGAATGAGTTATTCGCCAGTCTCTGCTTAAGGCTACATCAAGAGGAAACAAACCTTAGTGATAGAACGTAGAACTACAGTATTGTGTCAAGTTTCAAGAAGCTACCACAAACCGTGTTTTATTTAGAGTTCTAACTGCAACTGTCAATATAGAAGAAAACGCAGTGAAACCTAAAAATTCAAACTGTTCCTGCAAATGAATGCTTCAACCTAGGAGAACGAAACTTGGACATCCAAGTTTGATTGGTGTACTGCTCATTACTTGAAAGTATCATGAAGTTCAGAAGAAAAAATATATGTTGTGATTTCAGGAGATGGTAGTTTTTTGGAAGCTTAACAATGACTTTCATTGAATGGGTTATTCACCAGTCTCTGCTTAAGGCTACATCAAGAGGAAACAAACCTTAGAGTTAGAACGTAGAACTACTGTATTGTGTCAAGTTTCAAGAGGCTAGCACAAACCGTGTTTGATTTAGAGTTCTAACTGCATCTGTCACTATAGAAGAAAACGCAGTGAAACCTAAAAATTCAATCTCTTCCTGCAAACGAATGCTTCAACTTAGGAGAAAGAAACTTGGACATCCAAGTTTGATTGGTATACTGCTCATTACTTGAAAGTATCATGAAGTTCGGAAGAAAAAATATATGTTGTGATTTCAGGAGATGGTAGTTTTTTGAAAGCTTAACAATGCCTTTCATTGAATGAGTTATTCGCCAGTCTCTGCTTAAGGCTACATCAAGAGGAAACAAACCTTAGAGTTAGAACGTAGAACTACTGTATTGTGTCAAGTTTCAAGAGGCTAGCACAAACCGTGTTTGATTTAGAGTTCTAACTGCATCTGTCAATATAGAAGAAAACGCAGGGAAACCTAAAAATTCAAACTGTTCCTGCAAAGGAATGCTTCAACATAGGAGAACGAAACTTGGACATCCAAGTTTGATTGGTGTACTGCTCATTACTTGAAATTATCATGAAGGTCGGAAGAAAAAATATATGTTGTGATTTCAGGAGACTGTAGTTTTTTGGCAGCCTACCAACGCCTTTCATTGAATGAGTTATTCGCCAGTCTCTGCTTAAGGCTACATCAAGAGGAAACAAACCTTAGAGATAGAAGGTAGAACTACTGTATTGTGTCAAGTTTCAAGAAGCTACCACAAACCGTGTTTAATTTAGAGTTCTAACTGCATCTGTCAATATAGGAGAAAACGCAGTGAAACCTAAAAATTCAAACTGTTCCTGCAAACGAATGCTTCAATCTAGGAGAACGAAACTTGGACATCCAAGTTTGATTGGTGTACTGCACATTACTTGAAAGTATCATGAAGGTCGGAAGAAAAAATGTATGTTTTGATTTCAGGAGACTGTAGTTTTTTGGCAGCCTACCAACGCCTTTCATTGAATGAGTTATTCGCCAGTCTCTGCTTAAGGCTACATCAAGAGAAAACAAACCTTAGAGTTAGAACGTAAAACTACTGTATTGTGTCAAGTTTCAAGAAGCTAGCACAAACCGTGTTTGATTTAGAGTTCTAACTGCATCTGTCAATACAGAAGAAAACGCAGTGAAACCTAAAAATGCAAACTGTTCCTGCAAACGAATGCTTCAACCTAGGAGAACAAAACTTGGACATCCAAGTTTGATTGGTGTACTGCTCATTACTTGAAAGTATCATGAAGTTCGGAAGAAAAAATATATGTTGTGATTTCAGGAGATGGTAGTTTTTTGGAAGCTTAACAATGACTTTCATTGAATGTGTTATTCGCCAGTCTCTGCTGAAGGCTACATCAAGAGGAAACAAACCTTAGAGTTAGAATGTAGAACTACTGTATTGTGTCAAGTTTCAAGAGGCTAGCTCAAACCGTGTTTGATTTAGAGTTCTAACTGCGTCTGTCAATATAGAAGAAAACGCAGTGAAACCTAAAAATTCAAACTTCTCCTGCAAACGAATGCTTCAACCTAGGAGAACGAAACTTGGACATCCAAGTTTGATTGGTGTACTGCTCATTTCTTGAAAGTATCATGAAGGTCGGAAGAAAAAATATATGTTGTGATTTCAGGAGACTGTCGTTTTTTGGCAGCCTACCAACGCCTTTCATTGAATGAGTTATTCGCCAGTCTCTGCTTAAGGCTACATCAAGAGGAAACAAACCTTAGAGTTAGAACGTAGAACTACTGTATTGTGTCAAGTTTCAAGAAGCTACCACAAACCGTGTTTGATTTAGAGTTCTAACTGTATCTGTCAATATAGGAGAAAACGCAGTGAAACCTAAAAATTCAAACTGTTCCTGCAAACGAATGCTTCAACGTAGGAGAACGAAACTTGGACATCCAAGTTTGATTGTTGTACTGCACATTACTTGAAAGTATCATGAAGTTCGGAAGAAAAAATGTACGTTGTGATTTCAGGGGACTGTAGTTTTTTGGCAGCTTACCAACGCCTTTCATTGAATGAGTTATTAGCCAGTCTCTGCTTAAGGCTATATCAAGAGGAAACAAACCTTAGAGTTAGAACGTAGAACTACTGTATTGTGTCAAGTTTCAAAAAGCTAGCACAAACCATGTTTGATTTAGAGTTCTAACTTCATCTGTCAATATAGAAGAAAACGCAGTGAAACCTAAAAATTCAAACTGTTCCTGCAAACGAATGCTTCAACATAGGAGAACGAAACTTGGACATCCAAGTTTGATTGGTGTACTGCTCGTTACTTGAAAGTATCATGAAGTTCGGAAGAAAAAATATATGTTGTGTTTTCAGGAGATGGTAGTTTTTTGGAAGCTTAACAATGACTTTCATTGAATGTGTTATTTGCCAGTCTCTGCTTAAGGCTACATCAAGAGGAAACAAACCTTAGAGTTAGAACGTAGAACTACTGTATTGTGTCAAGTTTCAAGAGGCTAGCACAAACCGTGTTTGATTTAGAGTTCTAACTGCATCTGTCAATATAGAAGAAAACGCAGTGAAACCTAAAAATTCAAACTTCTCCTGCAAACGAATGCTTCAACCTAGGAGAACGAAACATGGACATCCAAGTTTGATTGGTGTACTGCTCATTACTTGAAAGTATCATGAAGGTCGGAAAAAAATTTATGTTGTGATTTCAGGAGACTGTCGTTTTTTGGCAGCCTACCAACGCCTTTCATTGAATGAGTTATTCGCCAGTCTCTGCTTAAGGCTACATCAAGAGGAAACAAACCTTAGAGATAGAACGTAGAACTACAGTATTGTGTCAAGTTTCAAGAAGCTACCACAAACCGTGTTTTATTTAGAGTTCTAACTGCATCTGTCAATATAGGAGAAAACGCAGTGAAACCTGAAAATTCAAACTGTTCCTGCAAACGAATGCTTCAACGTAAGTGAACGAAACTTGGGCATCCAAGTTTGATTGGAGTACTGCTCATTACTTGAAGTTATCATGAAGGTCGGAAGAAAAAAATATATGTTGTGATTTCAGGAGACTGTAGTTTTTTGGCAGCCTACCAACGCCTTTCATTGAATGAGTTATTCGCCAGTCTCTGCTTAATGCTACATCAAGAGGAAACAAACCTTAGAGATAGAAGGTAGAACTACTGTATTGTGTCAAGTTTCAAGAAGCTACCACAAACCGTGTTTGATTTAGAGTTCTAACTGCATCTGTCAATAGAGGAGAAAACGCAGGGAAACCTAAAAATTCAAACTGTTCCTGCAAACGAATGCTTCAACCTAGGAGAACGAAACTTGGACATCCAAGTTTGATTGGTGTACTGCACATTACTTGAAAGTATCATGAAGGTCGGAAGAAAAAATGTATGTTGTGATTTCAGGAGACTGTAGTTTTTTGGCAGCCTACCATGGCCTTTCATTGAATGAGTTATTCGCCAGTCTCTGCTTAAGGCTACATCAAGAGGAAACAAACCGTAGAGTTAGAACGTAGAACTACTGTATTGTGTCAAATTTCAAGAAGCTAGCACAAACCGTGTTTGATTTAGAGTTCTAACTGCATCTGTCAATATAGAAGAAAACGCAGTGAAACCTAAAAATTCAAACTGTTCCTGCAAAGGAATGCTTCAACCTAGGAGAACGAAACTTGGGCACTCAAGTTTGATTGGTGTACTGCTCATTACTTGAAGTTATCATGAAGGTCGGAAGAAAAAATATATGTTGTGATTGCAGGAGACTCTAGTTTTTGGCACCCTAACAATGCCTTTCATTGAATGAGTTATTCGCCAGTCTTTGCTTAAGGCTACATCAAGAGGAAACAAACCTTAGAGATAGAACGTAGAACTACTGTATTGTGTCAAGTTTCAAGAAGCTAGCACAAACCGTGTTTGATTTAGAGTTCTAACTGCATCTGTCAATATAGAAGAAAACGCAGTGAAACCTGAAAATTCAAACTGTTCCTGCAAACGAATGCTTCAACCTAGGAGAACGAAACTTGGACATCCAAGTTTGATTGGTGTACTGCACATTACTTGAAAGTATCATGAAGGTCGGAAGAAAAAATGTATGTTGTGATTTCAGGAGACTGTAGTTTTTTGGCAGCCTACCAACGCCTTTCATTGAATGAGTTATTCGCCAGTCTCTGCTTAAGGCTACATCAAGAGGAAACAAACCTTAGAGTTAGAACGTAGAACTACTGTATTGTGTCAAATTTCAAGAAGCTAGCACAAACCGTGTTTGATTTAGAGTTCTAACTGCATCTGTCAATATAGAAGAAAACGCAGTGAAACCTAAAAATTCAAACTGTTCCTGCAAACGAATGCTTCAACCTAGGAGAACAAAACTTGGACATCCAAGTTTGATTGGTGTACTGCTCATTACTTGAAAGTATCATGAAGTTCGGAAGAAAAAATATATGTTGTGATTTCAGGAGATGGTAGTTTTTTGGAAGCTTAACAATGACTTTCATTGAATGTGTTATTCGCCAGTCTCTGCCTAAGGCTACATCAAGAGGAAACAAACCTTAGAGTTAGAACGTAGAACTACTGTATTGTGTCAAGTTTCAAGAGGCTAGCACAAACCGTGTTTGATTTAGAGTTCTAACTGCATCTGTCAATAAAGAAGAAAACGCAGTGAAACCTAAAAATTCAAACTTCTCCTGCAAACGAATTCTTCAACCTAGGAGAACGAAACATGGACATCCAAGTTTGATTGGTGTACTGCTCATTACTTGAAAGTATCATGATGGTCGGAAGAAAAAATATATGTTGTGATTTCAGGAGACTGTAGTTTTTTTGCAGCCTACCAACGCCTTTCATTGAATGAGTTATTCGCCAGTCTCTGCTTAAGGCTACATCAAGAGGAAACAAACCTTAGAGATAGAACGTAGAACTACAGTATTGTGTCAAGTTTCAAGAAGCTACCACAAACCGTGTTTTATTTAGAGATCTAACTGCATCTGTCAATATAGGAGAAAACACAGTGAAACCTGAAAATTCAAACTGTTCCTGCAAACGAATGCTTCAACGTAGGAGAACGAAACATGGGCATCCAAGTTTGATTGGTGTACTGCTCATTACTTGAAGTTATCATGAAGGTCGGAAGAAAAAATATATGTTGTAATTTCAGGAGACTGTAGTTTTTTGGCAGCCTACCAAAGCCTTTCATTGAATGAGTTATTCGCCAGTCTCTGCTTAAGGCTACATCAAGAGGAAACAAACCTTAGAGATAGAACGTAGAACTACTGTATTGTGTCAAGTTTCAAGAAGCTAGCACAAACCGTGTTTGATTTAGAGTTCTAACTGCATCTGTCAATATAGAAGAAAACGCAGTGAAACCTAAAAATTCAAACTGTTCCTGCAAACGAATGCTTCAACCTAGGAGAACGAAACTTGGACATCCAAGTTTGATTGGTGTACTGCTCGTTACTTGAAAGTTCATGAAGTTCGGAAGAAAAAATATATGTTGTGATTTCAGGAGATGGTAGTTTTTTGGAAGCTTAACAATGACTTTCATTGAATGTGTTATTCGCTAGTCTCTGCTTAAGGCTACATCCAGAGGAAACAAACCTTAGAGTTAGAAGGTAGAACTACTGTATTGTGTCAAGTTTCAAGAGGCTAGCACAAACCGTGTTTGATTTAGAGTTCTAAGTGCATCTGTCAATATAGAAGAAAACGCAGTGAAACCTAAAAATTCAAACTTCTCCTGCAAACGAATGCTTCAACCTAGGAGAACGAATCATGGACATCCAAGTTTGATTGGTGTACTGCTCATTACTTGAAAGTATCATGAAGGTCGGAAGAAAAAATATATGTTGTGATTTCAGGAGACTGTAGTTTTTTGGCAGCCTACCAACGCCTTTCATTGAATGAGTTATTCGCCAGTCTCTGCTTAAGGCTACATCAAGAGGAAACAATCCTTAGAGATAGAACGTAGAACTACTGTATTGTGTCTAGTTTCAAGAAGCTAGCACAAACCGTGTTTGATTTAGAGTTCTAACTGCATCTGTCAATATAGAAGAAAATGCAGTGAAACCTAAAAATTCAAACTGTTCCTGCAAACGAATGCTTCAACCTAGGAGAACGAAACTTGGACGTCCAAGTTTGATTGGTGTACTGCTCATTACTTGAAAGTATCATGAAGTTCGGAAGAAAAAATATATGTTGTGATTTCAGGAGATGGTAGTTTTTTGGAAGCTTAACAATGACTTTCATTGAATGTGTTATTCGCCAGTCTCTGCTTAAGGCTACATCAAGAGGAAACAAACCTTAGAGTTAGAACGTAGAACTACTGTATTGTGTCAAGTTTCAAGAGGCTAGCACAAACCGTGTTTGATTTAGAGTTCTAACTGCATCTGTCAATATAGAAGAAAACGCAGTGAAACCTAAAAATTCAAACTTCTCCTGCAAACGAATGCTTCAACCCAGGAGAACGAAACATGGACATCCAAGTTTGATTGGTGTACTGCTCATTACTTGAAAGTATCATGAAGGTCGGAAAAAAATTTATGTTGTGATTTCAGGAGACTGTAGTTTTTTGGCAGCCTACCAACGCGTTTCATTGAATGAGTTATTCGCCAGTCTCTGCTTAAGGCTACATCAAGAGGAAACAAACCTTAGAGATAGAACGTAGAACTACAGTATTGTGTCAAGTTTCAAGAAGCTACCACAAACCGTGTTTTATTTAGAGTTCTAACTGCATCTGTCAATATAGGAGAAAACGCAGTGATACCTGAAAATTCAAACTGTTCCTGCAAACGAATGCTTCAACGTAAAAGAACGAAACTTGGGCATCCAAGTTTGATTGGTGTACTGCTCATTACTTGAAGTTATCATGAAGGTCGGAAGAAAAAATATATGTTGTGATTTCAGGAGACTGTAGTTTTTTGGCAGCCTACCAACGCCTTTCATTGAATGAGTTATTCGCCAGTCTCTGCTTAATGCTACATCAAGAGGAAACAAACCTTAGAGATAGAAGGTAGAACTACTGTATTGTGTCAAGTTTCAAGAAGCTACCACAAACCGTGTTTGATTTAGAGTTCTAACTGCATCTGTCAATATAGGAGAAAACGCAGGGAAACCTAAAAATTCAAACTGTTCCTGCAAAGGAATGCTTCAACCTAGGAGAACAAAACTTGGGCACCCAAGTTTGATTG
>NW_027510424.1:0-34036 GCF_048772815.1 Callospermophilus lateralis
GGTGAAAAAATATTTGCTCGTATTTTGGTAACTCCTTATTTCTTAGAAGCTTATCAACCCCTCTCAATGAAAGTGCTTTTCCACAGTCTGTGCCTAGGGCTACTTGAAGAGGAAACAGCCATAGAGACAAAACTGAGAACTTCTTTATTTTGTCAAGTTTCAAAGAGCTACTACAAACCATGTTGGATTTAGAGTTCCAAATTCATCTTTCTATATAGGAGAGAACAGAGTGGAACCTAAATATATAAACTGCTACTGTAGACGAACGCTTCAACATAGAAGAACACAATTTGGTGAGCCAAGTGGGATTTGTGTGTTTGTCGTTACCACCACGTATAATCAAGATTGGTTGAAAAAATATTTGCTTGTATTTCGGAAACTCTTAATTTCTTGGAAGCTTAGCAACGCCTTACAATGAAAGTGCTTTTCCACAGTCTCTGCTTAGGGCTATTTTAAGAGGAAACAAACCATAGAGACAAAACTGAGAACTACTTTTTTTGTCAAGTTTCAAAGAGCTACTACGAACCATGTTGGATTTAGAGTTCCAAATTTATCTATCTATATAGGTGAGAACAGAGGGTAACCTAAATACAAAAACTGCTACTGTAGAGGAATGCTTCATCCAAGAAGAACAAAATTTCGTGAGCCAAGTGGGATTTGTGTACTGATCATTACCACCAAGTATCATAAAGATTGGGTGAAAAATATATGCTGTAATTTTGGAAAATCGTTATTTTTTAGAAGCGTGGCAACCCCTCTCAATGAAAGTGCTTTTCCACAGTCTGTGCCTAGAGCTTCGTGAAAAGGAAACAAACGATAGAGACAAAACTAAGAACTTCTTTATTTTGTCAAATTTAAAAGAGCTACTACAAACCATGTTGGATTTAGAGTTCTAAATTCATCTATCTATATAGGAGAGAACAGAGGGAAACCTAAAAATATAAACTGCTACTGTAAACGAACACTTCAAACTAGAAGAACAAAATTTGGTGAGTCAAGTGAGACTTGTGTACCGATCATTACCACCAAGTATCATCAAAATTGGGTGAAAAACTGTTTGCTGGTATTTCGGAAACTCGTTATTTTTTGGAAGCTTGGCGACCCCTTTAAATGAAAGTGCTTTTCCACAGTCTCTGCTTAGGGCTACTTGAAGATGAAACAAACCATAGGGAAAAAACTGAGAACTCCTTTATTTGTCAAGTTTCAAAGAGCTACTAAAAAACATGTTGGATTTAGTTCCAAATGCATCTATCTCTATAAGAGAGAACAGAGTGAAACCTACACATAAAAACTGCTACTGTAGACGAACGCTTCAACCTAGAAGAACACAATATGGTGAGCCAAGTGGGATTTGTGTACTGATCATTACCACCACGTATCATCAAGATTGGTTGAAAAAAATATTTGCTGGTATTTCAGAAACTCGTTATTTCTTGGAAGCTTGGCCAACCCTTTCAATGAAAGTGCTTTTCCACAGTCTGTGCCTAGGGCTACTTAAAGAGGAAACAAAAAATAGAGACAAAACTGAGAACTCCCTTATTTTGTCAAGTTTCAAAGAGTTACTACAAACCATGTTGGATTTAGAGTTCCAAATTCATTTATCTATAAAGGAGAGACCAGAGTGAAACCTAAAAATATAAACTGCTACTGGAAACGAATGCTTCAACTTAGAAGAACACAATTTGGTGAGCCAATTGGGATTTGTGTACTCATCGTTACCACCACGTATCATCAAGATTGGGTGAAAAAATATTTGCGGGTATTTTGGAAACTCGTTATTTCTTAGAAGCTTGGCAACCCCTCTCAATGAAAGTGCTTTTCCACACTCTGTGCCTAGGGCTACTTGGAAAAAAAATAAACCATAGAGACAAAACTGAGAACTACTTTATTTTGTCAAGCTTCAAAGAGCTACGACAAAACATGTTGGATTTAGAGTTCCAAATTCATCTATCTATAAAGGAGAGAACAGAGTGAAACCTAAAAATAAAAACTGCTACTGTAAATGAACGCTTCAACCTAGAAAAACAAAATTTGGTGAGCCAAGTGAGATTTGAGTACCGATCATTACCACCAAATATCATCAAGATTGGGTGAAAAAATATTTGCTGGTATTTCGGAAACTCGTTATTTCTTAGAAGCTTGGCAACCCCTCTCAATGAAACTGCTTTTCCACAGTCTGTGCCTAGGGCTACCTGAAGAGGAAACAAACCATAGAGACAAAACTGAGAACTCCTTTATTTTTCAAGATTCAAAGAGCTACTACAAACCATGTTGGATTTAGAGTTCCAAATTCATCGATCTATATGGGAGAGAACAGAGTGAAACCTAAATATAAAAATTGCTACTGTAGACGAACGCTTCAACCTAGAAGAACAAAATTTGGTGAGCCAAGTTTGAATTGTGTACTGATCATTACCACCACGTATCATCAAGATTGGGTGAAAAAATATTTGCTCGTATTTTGGTAACTCCTTATTTCTTAGAAGCTTATCAACCCCTCTCAATGAAAGTGCTTTTCCACAGTCTGTGCCTAGGGCTACTTGAAGAGGAAACAGCCATAGAGACAAAACTGAGAACTCCTTTATTTTGTCAAGTTTCAAAGAGCTACTACAAACCATGTTGAATTTAGAGTTCCAAATTCATCTTTCTATATAGGAGATAACAGAGTGAAACCTAAATATAAAAAATGCTACTGTAGACGAACGCTTCAACATAGAAGAACACAATTTGGTGAGCCAAGTGGGATTTGTGTGTTTGTCGTTACCACCACGTATAATCAAGATTGGGTGAAAAAATATTTGCTGGTATTTCGGAAACTCTTAATTTCTTGGAAGCTTAGCAACCCCTTACAATGAAAGTGCTTTTCCACAGTCTCTGCTTAGGGCTATTTTAAGAGGAAACAAACTATAGAGACAAAACTGAGAACTACTTTTGTGTCAAGTTTCAAAGAGCTACTACGAACCATGTTGGATTTAGAGTTCCAAATTTATCTATCTATATAGGTGAGAACAGAGGGAAACCTAAATACAAAAACTGCTACTGTAGAGGAATGCTTCAACCTAGAAGAACAAAATTTCGTGAGCCAAGTGGAATTTGTGTACTGATCATTACCACCAAGTATCATAAAGATTGGGTGAAAAATATATGCTGTAAATTTGGAAAATCTTTATTTCTTAGAAGCGTGGCAACCCCTCTCAATGAAAGTGCTTTTCCACAGTCTGTGCCTAGGGCTACGTGAAGAGGAAACAAACGATAGAGACAAAACTAAGAACTTCTTTATTTTGTCAAATTTAAAAGAGCTACTACAAACCATGTTGGATTTAGAGTTCTAAGTTCATCTATCTATATAGGAGAGAACAGAGGGAAACCTAAAAATATAAACTGCTACTGTAAACGAACACTTCAAACTAGAAGAACAAAATTTGTTGAGTCAAGTGAGACTTGTGTACCGATCATTACCACCAAGTATCATCAAAATTGGGTGAAAAACTGTTTGCTGGTATTTCGGAAACTCGTTATTTTTTGGAAACTTGGCAACCCCTTTAAATGAAAGTGCTTTTCCACAGTCTCTGCTTAGGGCTATTTGAAGAGGAAACAAAATATAGAGACAAAACTGAGAACTCCTTTATTTGTCAAGTTTCAAAGAGCTATAACAAACCATGTTGGATTTAGTTCCAAATTCATCTATCTCTATAAGAGAGAACAGAGTGAAACCTACACATAAAAACTGCTACTGTAGACGAACGTTTCAACCTAGAAGAACACAATATGGTGAGCCAAGTGGGATTTGTGTACTGATCATTACCACCACGTATCATCAAGATTGGGTGAAAAAAATATTGCTGGTATTTCAGAAACTCGTTATTTCTTGGAAGCTTGGCCAACCCTTTCAATGAAAGTGCTTTTCCACAGTCTGTGCCTAGGGCTACTTAAAGAGGAAACAAAAAATAGAGACAAAACTGAGAACTCCTTTATTTTGTCAAGTTTCAAAGAGTTACTACAAACCATGTTGGATTTAGAGTTCCAAATTCATTTATCTATAAAGGAGAGAACAGAGTGAAACCTAAAAATATAAAGTGCTACTGGAAACGAATGCTTCAACTTAGAAGAACACAATTTGGTGAGCCAATTGGGATTTGTGTACTCATCGTTACCACCACGTATCATCAAGATTGGGTGAAAAAATATTTGCGCGTATTTCGGAAACTCGTTATTTCTTAGAAGCTTGGCAACCCCTCTCAATGAAAGTGCTTTTCCACACTCTGTGCCTAGGGCTACTTGGAAAAAAAATAAACCATAGAGACAAAACTGAGAACTACTTTATTTTGTCAAGCTTCAAAGAGCTACGACAAAACATGTTGGATTTAGAGTTCCAAATTCATCTATCTATAAAGGAGAGAACAGAGTGAAACCTAAAAATAAAAACTGCTACTGTAAATGAACGCTTCAACCTAGAAAAACAAAATTTGGTGAGCCAAGTGAGATTTGAGTACCGATCATTACCACCAAATATCATCAAGATTGGGTGAAAAAATATTTGCAGGTATTTCGGAAACTCGTTATTTCTTAGAAGCTTGGCAACCCCTCTCAATGAAACTGCTTTTCCACAGTCTGTGCCTAGGGCTACCTGAAGAGGAAACAAACCATAGAGACAAAACTGAGAACTCCTTTATTTTTCAAGATTCAAAGGGCTACTACAAACCATGTTGGATTTAGAGTTCCAAATTCATCTATCTATATAGGAGAGAACAGAGTGAAACCTAAATATAAAAACTGCTACTGTAGACGAACGCTTCAACCTAGAAGAACAAAATTTGGTGAGCCAAGTTTGAATTGTGTACTGATCATTACCACCACGTATCATCAAGATTGGGTGAAAAAATATTTGCTCGTATTTTGGTAACTCCTTATTTCTTAGAAGCTTATCAACCCCTCTCAATGAAAGTGCTTTTCCACAGTCTGTGCCTAGGGCTACTTGAAGAGGAAACAGCCATAGAGACAAAACTGAGAACTTCTTTATTTTGTCAAGTTTCAAAGAGCTACTACAAACCATGTTGGATTTAGAGTTCCAAATTCATCTTTCTATATAGGAGAGAACAGAGTGGAACCTAAATATAAAAACTGCTACTGTAGACGAACGCTTCAACATAGAAGAACACAATTTGGTGAGCCAAGTGGGATTTGTGTGTTTGTCGTTACCACCACGTATAATCAAGATTGGTTGAAAAAATATTTGCTTGTATTTCGGAAACTCTTAATTTCTTGGAAGCTTAGCAACGCCTTACAATGAAAGTGCTTTTCCACAGTCTCTGCTTAGGGCTATTTTAAGAGGAAACAAACCATAGAGACAAAACTGAGAACTACTTTTTTTGTCAAGTTTCAAAGAGCTACTACGAACCATGTTGGATTTAGAGTTCCAAATTTATCTATCTATATAGGTGAGAACAGAGGGTAACCTAAATACAAAAACTGCTACTGTAGAGGAATGCTTCATCCAAGAAGAACAAAATTTCGTGAGCCAAGTGGGATTTGTGTACTGATCATTACCACCAAGTATCATAAAGATTGGGTGAAAAATATATGCTGTAATTTTGGAAAATCGTTATTTTTTAGAAGCGTGGCAACCCCTCTCAATGAAAGTGCTTTTCCACAGTCTGTGCCTAGAGCTTCGTGAAAAGGAAACAAACAATAGAGACAAAACTAAGAACTTCTTTATTTTGTCAAATTTAAAAGAGCTACTACAAACCATGTTGGATTTAGAGTTCTAAATTCATCTATCTATATAGGAGAGAACAGAGGGAAACCTAAAAATATAAACTGCTACTGTAAACGAACACTTCAAACTAGAAGAACAAAATTTGGTGAGTCAAGTGAGACTTGTGTACCGATCATTACCACCAAGTATCATCAAAATTGGGTGAAAAACTGTTTGCTGGTATTTCGGAAACTCGTTATTTTTTGGAAGCTTGGCGACCCCTTTAAATGAAAGTGCTTTTCCACAGTCTCTGCTTAGGGCTACTTGAAGATGAAACAAACCATAGGGAAAAAACTGAGAACTCCTTTATTTTTCAAGATTCAAAGAGCTACTACAAACCATGTTGGATTTAGAGTTCCAAATTCATCGATCTATATGGGAGAGAACAGAGTGAAACCTAAATATAAAAATTGCTACTGTAGACGAACGCTTCAACCTAGAAGAACAAAATTTGGTGAGCCAAGTTTGAATTGTGTACTGATCATTACCACCACGTATCATCAAGATTGGGTGAAAAAATATTTGCTCGTATTTTGGTAACTCCTTATTTCTTAGAAGCTTATCAACCCCTCTCAATGAAAGTGCTTTTCCACAGTCTGTGCCTAGGGCTACTTGAAGAGGAAACAGCCATAGAGACAAAACTGAGAACTCCTTTATTTTGTCAAGTTTCAAAGAGCTACTACAAACCATGTTGAATTTAGAGTTCCAAATTCATCTTTCTATATAGGAGATAACAGAGTGAAACCTAAATATAAAAAATGCTACTGTAGACGAACGCTTCAACATAGAAGAACACAATTTGGTGAGCCAAGTGGGATTTGTGTGTTTGTCGTTACCACCACGTATAATCAAGATTCTGTGAAAAAATATTTGCTGGTATTTCGGAAACTCTTAATTTCTTGGAAGCTTAGCAACCCCTTACAATGAAAGTGCTTTTCCACAGTCTCTGCTTAGGGCTATTTTAAGAGGAAACAAACTATAGAGACAAAACTGAGAACTACTTTTTGTGTCAAGTTTCAAAGAGCTACTACGAACCATGTTGGATTTAGAGTTCCAAATTTATCTATCTATATAGGTGAGAACAGAGGGAAACCTAAATACAAAAACTGCTACTGTAGAGGAATGCTTCAACCTAGAAGAACAAAATTTCGTGAGCCAAGTGGAATTTGTGTACTGATCATTACCACCAAGTATCATAAAGATTGGGTGAAAAATATATGCTGTAATTTTGGAAAATCTTTATTTCTTAGAAGCGTGGCAACCCCTCTCAATGAAAGTGCTTTTCCACAGTCTGTGCCTAGGGCTACGTGAAGAGGAAACAAACGATAGAGACAAAACTAAGAACTTCTTTATTTTGTCAAATTTAAAAGAGCTACTACAAACCATGTTGGATTTAGAGTTCTAAGTTCATCTATCTATATAGGAGAGAACAGAGGGAAACCTAAAAATATAAACTGCTACTGTAAACGAACACTTCAAACTAGAAGAACAAAATTTGTTGAGTCAAGTGAGACTTGTGTACCGATCATTACCACCAAGTATCATCAAAATTGGGTGAAAAACTGTTTGCTGGTATTTCGGAAACTCGTTATTTTTTGGAAACTTGGCAACCCCTTTAAATAAAAGTGCTTTTCCACAGTCTCTGCTTAGGGCTATTTGAAGAGGAAACAAAATATAGAGACAAAACTGAGAACTCCTTTATTTGTCAAGTTTCAAAGAGCTATTACAAACCATGTTGGATTTAGTTCCAAATTCATCTATCTCTATAAGAGAGAACAGAGTGAAACCTACACATAAAAACTGCTACTGTAGACGAACGTTTCAACCTAGAAGAACACAATATGGTGAGCCAAGTGGGATTTGTGTACTGATCATTACCACCACGTATCATCAAGATTGGGTGAAAAAAATATTTGCTGGTATTTCAGAAACTCGTTATTTCTTGGAAGCTTGGCCAACCCTTTCAATGAAAGTGCTTTTCCACAGTCTGTGCCTAGGGCTACTTAAAGAGGAAACAAAAAATAGAGACAAAACTGAGAACTCCTTTATTTTGTCAAGTTTCAAAGAGTTACTACAAACCATGTTGGATTTAGAGTTCCAAATTCATTTATCTATAAAGGAGAGAACAGAGTGAAACCTAAAAATATAAAGTGCTACTGGAAACGAATGCTTCAACTTAGAAGAACACAATTTGGTGAGCCAATTGGGATTTGTGTACTCATCGTTACCACCACGTATCATCAAGATTGGGTGAAAAAATATTTGCGCGTATTTCGGAAACTCGTTATTTCTTAGAAGCTTGGCAACCCCTCTCAATGAAAGTGCTTTTCCACACTCTGTGCCTAGGGCTACTTGGAAAAAAAATAAACCATAGAGACAAAACTGAGAACTACTTTATTTTGTCAAGCTTCAAAGAGCTACGACAAAACATGTTGGATTTAGAGTTCCAAATTCATCTATCTATAAAGGAGAGAACAGAGTGAAACCTAAAAATAAAAACTGCTACTGTAAATGAACGCTTCAACCTAGAAAAACAAAATTTGGTGAGCCAAGTGAGATTTGAGTACCGATCATTACCACCAAATATCATCAAGATTGGGTGAAAAAATATTTGCAGGTATTTCGGAAACTCGTTATTTCTTAGAAGCTTGGCAACCCCTCTCAATGAAACTGCTTTTCCACAGTCTGTGCCTAGGGCTACCTGAAGAGGAAACAAACCATAGAGACAAAACTGAGAACTCCTTTATTTTTCAAGATTCAAAGGGCTACTACAAACCATGTTGGATTTAGAGTTCCAAATTCATCTATCTATATAGGAGAGAACAGAGTGAAACCTAAATATAAAAACTGCTACTGTAGACGAACGCTTCAACCTTGAAGAACAAAATTTGGTGAGCCAAGTTTGAATTGTGTACTGATCATTACCACCACGTATCATCAAGATTGGGTGAAAAAATATTTGCTCGTATTTTGGTAACTCCTTATTTCTTAGAAGCTTATCAACCCCTCTCAATGAAAGTGCTTTTCCACAGTCTGTGCCTAGGGCTACTTGAAGAGGAAACAGCCATAGAGACAAAACTGAGAACTTCTTTATTTTGTCAAGTTTCAAAGAGCTACTACAAACCATGTTGGATTTAGAGTTCCAAATTCATCTTTCTATATAGGAGAGAACAGAGTGGAACCTAAATATAAAAACTGCTACTGTAGACGAACGCTTCAACATAGAAGAACACAATTTGGTGAGCCAAGTGGGATTTGTGTGTTTTGTCGTTACCACCACGTATAATCAAGATTGGTTGAAAAAATATTTGCTTGTATTTCGGAAACTCTTAATTTCTTGGAAGCTTAGCAACGCCTTACAATGAAAGTGCTTTTCCACAGTCTCTGCTTAGGGCTATTTTAAGAGGAAACAAACCATAGAGACAAAACTGAGAACTACTTTTTTTGTCAAGTTTCAAAGAGCTACTACGAACCATGTTGGATTTAGAGTTCCAAATTTATCTATCTATATAGGTGAGAACAGAGGGTAACCTAAATACAAAAACTGCTACTGTAGAGGAATGCTTCATCCAAGAAGAACAAAATTTCGTGAGCCAAGTGGGATTTGTGTACTGATCATTACCACCAAGTATCATAAAGATTGGGTGAAAAATATATGCTGTAATTTTGGAAAATCGTTATTTTTTAGAAGCGTGGCAACCCCTCTCAATGAAAGTGCTTTTCCACAGTCTGTGCCTAGAGCTTCGTGAAAAGGAAACAAACGATAGAGACAAAACTAAGAACTTCTTTATTTTGTCAAATTTAAAAGAGCTACTACAAACCATGTTGGATTTAGAGTTCTAAATTCATCTATCTATATAGGAGAGAACAGAGGGAAACCTAAAAATATAAACTGCTACTGTAAACGAACACTTCAAACTAGAAGAACAAAATTTGGTGAGTCAAGTGAGACTTGTGTACCGATCATTACCACCAAGTATCATCAAAATTGGGTGAAAAACTGTTTGCTGGTATTTCGGAAACTCGTTATTTTTTGGAAGCTTGGCGACCCCTTTAAATGAAAGTGCTTTTCCACAGTCTCTGCTTAGGGCTACTTGAAGATGAAACAAACCATAGGGAAAAAACTGAGAACTCCTTTATTTGTCAAGTTTCAAAGAGCTACTACAAAACATGTTGGATTTAGTTCCAAATGCATCTATCTCTATAAGAGAGAACAGAGTGAAACCTACACATAAAAACTGCTACTGTAGACGAACGCTTCAACCTAGAAGAACACAATATGGTGAGCCAAGTGGGATTTGTGTACTGATCATTACCACCACGTATCATCAAGATTGGTTGAAAAAAATATTTGCTGGTATTTCAGAAACTCGTTATTTCTTGGAAGCTTGGCCAACCCTTTCAATGAAAGTGCTTTTCCACAGTCTGTGCCTAGGGCTACTTAAAGAGGAAACAAAAAATAGAGACAAAACTGAGAACTCCTTTATTTTGTCAAGTTTCAAAGAGTTACTACAAACCATGTTGGATTTAGAGTTCCAAATTCATTTATCTATAAAGGAGAGACCAGAGTGAAACCTAAAAATATAAACTGCTACTGGAAACGAATGCTTCAACTTTGAAGAACACAATTTGGTGAGCCAATTGGGATTTGTGTACTCATCGTTACCACCACGTATCATCAAGATTGGGTGAAAAAATATTTGCGGGTATTTTGGAAACTCGTTATTTCTTAGAAGCTTGGCAACCCTCTCAATGAAAGTGCTTTTCCACACTCTGTGCCTAGGGCTACTTGGAAAAAAAATAAACCATAGAGACAAAACTGAGAACTACTTTATTTTGTCAAGCTTCAAAGAGCTACGACAAAACATGTTGGATTTAGAGTTCCAAATTCATCTATCTATAAAGGAGAGAACAGAGTGAAACCTAAAAATAAAAACTGCTACTGTAAATGAACGCTTCAACCTAGAAAAACAAAATTTGGTGAGCCAAGTGAGATTGAGTACCGATCATTACCACCAAATATCATCAAGATTGTGTGAAAAAATATTTGCTGGTATTTCGGAAACTCGTTATTTCTTAGAAGCTTGGCAACCCCTCTCAATGAAACTGCTTTTCCACAGTCTGTGCCTAGGGCTACCTGAAGAGGAAACAAACCATAGAGACAAAACTGAGAACTCCTTTATTTTTCAAGATTCAAAGAGCTACTACAAACCATGTTGGATTTAGAGTTCCAAATTCATCGATCTATATGGGAGAGAACAGAGTGAAACCTAAATATAAAAATTGCTACTGTAGACGAACGCTTCAACCTAGAAGAACAAAATTTGGTGAGCCAAGTTTGAATTGTGTACTGATCATTACCACCACGTATCATCAAGATTGGGTGAAAAAATATTTGCTCGTATTTTGGTAACTCCTTATTTCTTAGAAGCTTATCAACCCCTCTCAATGAAAGTGCTTTCCACAGTCTGTGCCTAGGGCTACTTGAAGAGGAAACAGCCATAGAGACAAAACTGAGAACTCCATTATTTTGTCAAGTTTCAAAGAGCTACTACAAACCATGTTGAATTTAGAGTTCCAAATTCATCTTTCTATATAGGAGATAACAGAGTGAAACCTAAATATAAAAAATGCTACTGTAGACGAACGCTTCAACATAGAAGAACACAATTTGGTGAGCCAAGTGGGATTTGTGTGTTTGTCGTTACCACCACGTATAATCAAGATTGGGTGAAAAAATATTTGCTGGTATTTCGGAAACTCTTAATTTCTTGGAAGCTTAGCAACCCCTTACAATGAAAGTGCTTTTCCACAGTCTCTGCTTAGGGCTATTTTAAGAGGAAACAAACTATAGAGACAAAACTGAGAACTACTTTTTGTGTCAAGTTTCAAAGAGCTACTACGAACCATGTTGGATTTAGAGTTCCAAATTTATCTATCTATATAGGTGAGAACAGAGGGAAACCTAAATACAAAAACTGCTACTGTAGAGAAATGCTTCAACCTAGAAGAACAAAATTTCGTGAGCCAAGTGGAATTTGTGTACTGATCATTACCACCAAGTATCATAAAGATTGGGTGAAAAATATATGCTGTAATTTTGGAAAATCTTTATTTCTTAGAAGCGTGGCAACCCCTCTCAATGAAAGTGCTTTTCCACAGTCTGTGCCTAGGGCTACGTGAAGAGGAAACAAACGATAGAGACAAAACTAAGAACTTCTTTATTTTGTCAAATTTAAAAGAGCTACTACAAACCATGTTGGATTTAGAGTTCTAAGTTCATCTATCTATATAGGAGAGAACAGAGGGAAACCTAAAAATATAAACTGCTACTGTAAACGAACACTTCAAACTAGAAGAACAAAATTTGTTGAGTCAAGTGAGACTTGTGTACCGATCATTACCACCAAGTATCATCAAAATTGGGTGAAAAACTGTTTGCTGGTATTTCGGAAACTCGTTATTTTTTGGAAACTTGGTAACCCCTTTAAATGAAAGTGCTTTTCCACAGTCTCTGCTTAGGGCTATTTGAAGAGGAAACAAAATATAGAGACAAAACTGAGAACTCCTTTATTTGTCAAGTTTCAAAGAGCTATTACAAACCATGTTGGATTTAGTTCCAAATTCATCTATCTCTATAAGAGAGAACAGAGTGAAACCTACACATAAAAACTGCTACTGTAGACGAACGTTTCAACCTAGAAGAACACAATATGGTGAGCCAAGTGGGATTTGTGTACTGATCATTACCACCACGTATCATCAAGATTGGGTGAAAAAAATATTTGCTGGTATTTCAGAAACTCGTTATTTCTTGGAAGCTTGGCCAACCCTTTCAATGAAAGTGCTTTTCCACAGTCTGTGCCTAGGGCTACTTAAAGAGGAAACAAAAAATAGAGACAAAACTGAGAACTCCTTTATTTTGTCAAGTTTCAAAGAGTTACTACAAACCATGTTGGATTTAGAGTTCCAAATTCATTTATCTATAAAGGAGAGAACAGAGTGAAACCTAAAAATATAAAGTGCTACTGGAAACGAATGCTTCAACTTAGAAGAACACAATTTGGTGAGCCAATTGGGATTTGTGTACTCATCGTTACCACCACGTATCATCAAGATTGGGTGAAAAAATATTTGCGGGTATTTTGGAAACTCGTTATTTCTTAGAAGCTTGGCAACCCCTCTCAATGAAAGTGCTTTTCCACACTCTGTGCCTAGGGCTACTTGGAAAAAAAATAAACCATAGAGACAAAACTGAGAACTACATTATTTTGTCAAGCTTCAAAGAGCTACGACAAAACATGTTGGATTTAGAGTTCCAAATTCATCTATCTATAAAGGAGAGAACAGAGTGAAACCTAAAAATAAAAACTGCTACTGTAGATGAACGCTTCAACCTAGAAAAACAAAATTTGGTGAGCCAAGTGAGATTTGAGTACCGATCATTACCACCAAATATCATCAAGATTGGGTGAAAAAATATTTGCTGGTATTTCGGAAACTCGTTATTTCTTAGAAGCTTGGCAACCCCTCTCAATGAAACTGCTTTTCCACAGTCTGTGCCTAGGGCTACCTGAAGAGGAAACAAACCATAGAGACAAAACTGAGAACTCCTTTATTTTTCAAGATTCAAAGAGCTACTACAAACCATGTTGGATTTAGAGTTCCAAATTCATCTATCTATATGGGAGAGAACAGAGTGAAACCTAAATATAAAAACTGCTACTGTAGACGAACGCTTCAACTTAGAAGAACAAAATTTGGTGAGCCAAGTTTGAATTGTGTACTGATCATTACCACCACGTATCATCAAGATTGGGTGAAAAAATATTTGCTCGTATTTTGGTAACTCCTTATTTCTTAGAAGCTTATCAACCCCTCTCAATGAAAGTGCTTTTCCACAGTCTGTGCCTAGGGCTACTTGAAGAGGAAACAGCCATAGAGACAAAACTGAGAACTCCTTTATTTTGTCAAGTTTCAAAGAGCTACTACAAACCATGTTGGATTTAGAGTTCCAAATTCATCTTTCTATATAGGAGAGAACAGAGTGAAACCTAAATATAAAAACTGCTACTGTAGACGAACGCTTCAACATAGAAGAACACAATTTGGTGAGCCAAGTGGGATTTGTGTGTTTGTCGTTACCACCACGTATAATCAAGATTGGTTGAAAAAATATTTGCTGGTATTTCGGAAACTCTTAATTTCTTGGAAGCTTAGCAACCCCTTACAATGAAAGTGCTTTTCCACAGTCTCTGCTTAGGGCTATTTTAAGAGGAAACAAACCATAGAGACAAAACTGAGAACTACTTTTTGTGTCAAGTTTCAAAGAGCTACTACGAACCATGTTGGATTTAGAGTTCCAAATTTATCTATCTATATAGGTGAGAACAGAGGGAAACCTAAATACAAAAACTGCTACTTTAGAGGAATGCTTCAACCTAGAAGAACAAAATTTCGTGAGCCAAGTGGGATTTGTGTACTGATCATTACCACCAAGTATCATAAAGATTGGGTGAAAAATATATGCTGTAATTTTGGAAAATCTTTATTTCTTAGAAGCGTGGCAACCCCTCTCAATGAAAGTGCTTTTCCACAGTCTGTGCCTAGGGCTACGTGAAGAGGAAACAAACGATAGAGACAAAACTAAGAACTTCTTTATTTTGTCAAATTTAAAAGAGCTACTACAAACCATGTTGGATTTAGAGTTCTAAGTTCATCTATCTATATAGGAGAGAACAGAGGGAAACCTAAAAATATAAACTGCTACTGTAAACGAACACTTCAAACTAGAAGAACAAAATTTGGTGAGTCAAGTGAGACTTGTGTACCGATCATTACCACCAAGTATCATCAAAATTGGGTGAAAAACTGTTTGCTGGTATTTCGGAAACTCGTTATTTTTTGGAAACTTGGCAACCCCTTTAAATGAAAGTGCTTTTCCACAGTCTCTGCTTAGGGCTATTTGAAGAGGAAACAAACCATAGAGACAAAACTGAGAACTCCTTTATTTGTCAAGTTTCAAAGAGCTACTACATACCATGTTGGATTTAGTTCCAAATTCATCTATCACTATAAGAGAGAACAGAGTGAAACCTACACATAAAAACTGCTACTGTAGACGAACGTTTCAACCTAGAAGAACACAATATGGTGAGCCAAGTGGGATTTGTGTACTGATCATTACCACCACGTATCATCAAGATTGGGTGAAAAAAATATTTGCTGGTATTTCAGAAACTCGTTATTTCTTGGAAGCTTGGCCAACCCTTTCAATGAAAGTGCTTTTCCACAGTCTGTGCCTAGGGCTACTTAAAGAGGAAACAAAAAATAGAGACAAAACTGAGAACTCCTTTATTTAGTCAAGTTTCAAAGAGTTACTACAAACCATGTTGGATTTAGAGTTCCAAATTCATTTATCTATAAAGGAGAGAACAGTGTGAAACCTAAAAATATAAAGTGCTACTGGAAACGAATGCTTCAACTTAGAAGAACACAATTTGGTGAGCCAATTGGGATTTGTGTACTCATCGTTACCACCACGTATCATCAAGATTGGGTGAAAAAATATTTGCGGGTATTTCGGAAACTCGTTATTTCTTAGAAGCTTGGCAACCCCTCTCAATGAAAGTGCTTTTCCACACTCTGTGCCTAGGGCTACTTGAAAAAAAATAAACCATAGAGACAAAACTGAGAACTACTTTATTTTTTCAAGCTTCAAAGAGCTACGACAAAACATGTTGGATTTAGAGTTCCAAATTCATCTATCTATAAAGGAGAGAACAGAGTGAAACCTAAAAATAAAAACTGCTACTGTAAATGAACGCTTCAACCTAGAAAAACAAAATTTGGTGAGCCAAGTGAGATTTGAGTACCGATCATTACCACCAAATATCATCAAGATTGGGTGAAAAAATATTTGCTGGTATTTCGGAAACTCGTTATTTCTTAGAAGCTTGGCAACCCCTCTCAATGAAACTGCTTTTCCACAGTCTGTGCCTAGGGCTACCTGAAGAGGAAACAAACCATAGAGACAAAACTGAGAACTCCTTTATTTTTCAAGATTCAAAGAGCTACTACAAACCATGTTGGATTTAGAGTTCCAAATTCATCTATCTATATGGGAGAGAACAGAGTGAAACCTAAATATAAAAACTGCTACTGTAGACGAACGCTTCAACCTAGAAGAACAAAATTTGGTGAGCCAAGTTTGAATTGTGTACTGATCATTACCACCACGTATCATCAAGATTGGGTGAAAAAATATTTGCTCGTATTTTGGTAACTCCTTATTTCTTAGAAGCTTATCAACCCCTCTCAATGAAAGTGCTTTTCCACAGTCTGTGCCTAGGGCTACTTGAAGAGGAAACAGCCATAGAGACAAAACTGAGAACTCCTTTATTTTGTCAAGTTTCAAAGAGCTACTACAAACCATGTTGAATTTAGAGTTCCAAATTCATCTTTCTATATAGGAGATAACAGAGTGAAACCTAAATATAAAAAATGCTACTGTAGACGAACGCTTCAACATAGAAGAACACAATTTGGTGAGCCAAGTGGGATTTGTGTGTTTGTCGTTACCACCACGTATAATCAAGATTCTGTGAAAAAATATTTGCTGGTATTTCGGAAACTCTTAATTTCTTGGAAGCTTAGCAACCCCTTACAATGAAAGTGCTTTTCCACAGTCTCTGCTTAGGGCTATTTTAAGAGGAAACAAACTATAGAGACAAAACTGAGAACTACTTTTTGTGTCAAGTTTCAAAGAGCTACTACGAACCATGTTGGATTTAGAGTTCCAAATTTATCTATCTATATAGGTGAGAACAGAGGGAAACCTAAATACAAAAACTGCTACTGTAGAGGAATGCTTCAACCTAGAAGAACAAAATTTCGTGAGCCAAGTGGAATTTGTGTACTGATCATTACCACCAAGTATCATAAAGATTGGGTGAAAAATATATGCTGTAATTTTGGAAAATCTTTATTTCTTAGAAGCGTGGCAACCCCTCTCAATGAAAGTGCTTTTCCACAGTCTGTGCCTAGGGCTACGTGAAGAGGAAACAAACGATAGAGACAAAACTAAGAACTTCTTTATTTTGTCAAATTTAAAAGAGCTACTACAAACCATGTTGGATTTAGAGTTCTAAGTTCATCTATCTATATAGGAGAGAACAGAGGGAAACCTAAAAATATAAACTGCTACTGTAAACGAACACTTCAAACTAGAAGAACAAAATTTGTTGAGTCAAGTGAGACTTGTGTACCGATCATTACCACCAAGTATCATCAAAATTGGGTGAAAAACTGTTTGCTGGTATTTCGGAAACTCGTTATTTTTTGGAAACTTGGCAACCCCTTTAAATAAAAGTGCTTTTCCACAGTCTCTGCTTAGGGCTATTTGAAGAGGAAACAAAATATAGAGACAAAACTGAGAACTCCTTTATTTGTCAAGTTTCAAAGAGCTATTACAAACCATGTTGGATTTAGTTCCAAATTCATCTATCTCTATAAGAGAGAACAGAGTGAAACCTACACATAAAAACTGCTACTGTAGACGAACGTTTCAACCTAGAAGAACACAATATGGTGAGCCAAGTGGGATTTGTGTACTGATCATTACCACCACGTATCATCAAGATTGGGTGAAAAAAATATTTGCTGGTATTTCAGAAACTCGTTATTTCTTGGAAGCTTGGCCAACCCTTTCAATGAAAGTGCTTTTCCACAGTCTGTGCCTAGGGCTACTTAAAGAGGAAACAAAAAATAGAGACAAAACTGAGAACTCCTTTATTTTGTCAAGTTTCAAAGAGGTACTACAAACCATGTTGGATTTAGAGTTCCAAATTCATTTATCTATAAAGGAGAGAACAGAGTGAAACCTAAAAATATAAAGTGCTACTGGAAACGAATGCTTCAACTTAGAAGAACACAATTTGGTGAGCCAATTGGGATTTGTGTACTCATCGTTACCACCACGTATCATCAAGATTGGGTGAAAAAATATTTGCGCGTATTTCGGAAACTCGTTATTTCTTAGAAGCTTGGCAACCCCTCTCAATGAAAGTGCTTTTCCACACTCTGTGCCTAGGGCTACTTGGAAAAAAAATAAACCATAGAGACAAAACTGAGAACTACTTTATTTTGTCAAGCTTCAAAGAGCTACGACAAAACATGTTGGATTTAGAGTTCCAAATTCATCTATCTATAAAGGAGAGAACAGAGTGAAACCTAAAAATAAAAACTGCTACTGTAAATGAACGCTTCAACCTAGAAAAACAAAATTTGGTGAGCCAAGTGAGATTTGAGTACCGATCATTACCACCAAATATCATCAAGATTGGGTGAAAAAATATTTGCAGGTATTTCGGAAACTCGTTATTTCTTAGAAGCTTGGCAACCCCTCTCAATGAAACTGCTTTTCCACAGTCTGTGCCTAGGGCTACCTGAAGAGGAAACAAACCATAGAGACAAAACTGAGAACTCCTTTATTTTTCAAGATTCAAAGGGCTACTACAAACCATGTTGGATTTAGAGTTCCAAATTCATCTATCTATATAGGAGAGAACAGAGTGAAACCTAAATATAAAAACTGCTACTGTAGACGAACGCTTCAACCTTGAAGAACAAAATTTGGTGAGCCAAGTTTGAATTGTGTACTGATCATTACCACCACGTATCATCAAGATTGGGTGAAAAAATATTTGCTCGTATTTTGGTAACTCCTTATTTCTTAGAAGCTTATCAACCCCTCTCAATGAAAGTGCTTTTCCACAGTCTGTGCCTAGGGCTACTTGAAGAGGAAACAGCCATAGAGACAAAACTGAGAACTTCTTTATTTTGTCAAGTTTCAAAGAGCTACTACAAACCATGTTGGATTTAGAGTTCCAAATTCATCTTTCTATATAGGAGAGAACAGAGTGGAACCTAAATATAAAAACTGCTACTGTAGACGAACGCTTCAACATAGAAGAACACAATTTGGTGAGCCAAGTGGGATTTGTGTGATTGTCGTTACCACCACGTATAATCAAGATTGGTTGAAAAAATATTTGCTTGTATTTCGGAAACTCTTAATTTCTTGGAAGCTTAGCAACGCCTTACAATGAAAGTGCTTTTCCACAGTCTCTGCTTAGGGCTATTTTAAGAGGAAACAAACCATAGAGACAAAACTGAGAACTACTTTTTTTGTCAAGTTTCAAAGAGCTACTACGAACCATGTTGGATTTAGAGTTCCAAATTTATCTATCTATATAGGTGAGAACAGAGGGTAACCTAAATACAAAAACTGCTACTGTAGAGGAATGCTTCATCCAAGAAGAACAAAATTTCGTGAGCCAAGTGGGATTTGTGTACTGATCATTACCACCAAGTATCATAAAGATTGGGTGAAAAATATATGCTGTAATTTTGGAAAATCGTTATTTTTTAGAAGCGTGGCAACCCCTCTCAATGAAAGTGCTTTTCCACAGTCTGTGCCTAGAGCTTCGTGAAAAGGAAACAAACGATAGAGACAAAACTAAGAACTTCTTTATTTTGTCAAATTTAAAAGAGCTACTACAAACCATGTTGGATTTAGAGTTCTAAATTCATCTATCTATATAGGAGAGAACAGAGGGAAACCTAAAAATATAAACTGCTACTGTAAACGAACACTTCAAACTAGAAGAACAAAATTTGGTGAGTCAAGTGAGACTTGTGTACCGATCATTACCACCAAGTATCATCAAAATTGGGTGAAAAACTGTTTGCTGGTATTTCGGAAACTCGTTATTTTTTGGAAGCTTGGCGACCCCTTTAAATGAAAGTGCTTTTCCACAGTCTCTGCTTAGGGCTACTTGAAGATGAAACAAACCATAGGGAAAAAACTGAGAACTCCTTTATTTGTCAAGTTTCAAAGAGCTACTACAAAACATGTTGGATTTAGTTCCAAATGCATCTATCTCTATAAGAGAGAACAGAGTGAAACCTACACATAAAAACTGCTACTGTAGACGAACGCTTCAACCTAGAAGAACACAATATGGTGAGCCAAGTGGGATTTGTGTACTGATCATTACCACCACGTATCATCAAGATTGGTTGAAAAAAATATTTGCTGGTATTTCAGAAACTCGTTATTTCTTGGAAGCTTGGCCAACCCTTTCAATGAAAGTGCTTTTCCACAGTCTGTGCCTAGGGCTACTTAAAGAGGAAACAAAAAATAGAGACAAAACTGAGAACTCCTTTATTTTGTCAAGTTTCAAAGAGTTACTACAAACCATGTTGGATTTAGAGTTCCAAATTCATTTATCTATAAAGGAGAGACCAGAGTGAAACCTAAAAATATAAACTGCTACTGGAAACGAATGCTTCAACTTTGAAGAACACAATTTGGTGAGCCAATTGGGATTTGTGTACTCATCGTTACCACCACGTATCATCAAGATTGGGTGAAAAAATATTTGCGGGTATTTTGGAAACTCATTATTTCTTAGAAGCTTGGCAACCCCTCTCAATGAAAGTGCTTTTCCACACTCTGTGCCTAGGGCTACTTGGAAAAAAAATAAACCATAGAGACAAAACTGAGAACTACTTTATTTTGTCAAGCTTCAAAGAGCTACGACAAAACATGTTGGATTTAGAGTTCCAAATTCATCTATCTATAAAGGAGAGAACAGAGTGAAACCTAAAAATAAAAACTGCTACTGTAAATGAACGCTTCAACCTAGAAAAACAAAATTTGGTGAGCCAAGTGAGATTTGAGTACCGATCATTACCACCAAATATCATCAAGATTGTGTGAAAAAATATTTGCTGGTATTTCGGAAACTCGTTATTTCTTAGAAGCTTGGCAACCCCTCTCAATGAAACTGCTTTTCCACAGTCTGTGCCTAGGGCTACCTGAAGAGGAAACAAACCATAGAGACAAAACTGAGAACTCCTTTATTTTTCAAGATTCAAAGAGCTACTACAAACCATGTTGGATTTAGAGTTCCAAATTCATCGATCTATATGGGAGAGAACAGAGTGAAACCTAAATATAAAAATTGCTACTGTAGACGAACGCTTCAACCTAGAAGAACAAAATTTGGTGAGCCAAGTTTGAATTGTGTACTGATCATTACCACCACGTATCATCAAGATTGGGTGAAAAAATATTTGCTCGTATTTTGGTAACTCCTTATTTCTTAGAAGCTTATCAACCCCTCTCAATGAAAGTGCTTTTCCACAGTCTGTGCCTAGGGCTACTTGAAGAGGAAACAGCCATAGAGACAAAACTGAGAACTCCATTATTTTGTCAAGTTTCAAAGAGCTACTACAAACCATGTTGAATTTAGAGTTCCAAATTCATCTTTCTATATAGGAGATAACAGAGTGAAACCTAAATATAAAAAATGCTACTGTAGACGAACGCTTCAACATAGAAGAACACAATTTGGTGAGCCAAGTGGGATTTGTGTGTTTGTCGTTACCACCACGTATAATCAAGATTGGGTGAAAAAATATTTGCTGGTATTTCGGAAACTCTTAATTTCTTGGAAGCTTAGCAACCCCTTACAATGAAAGTGCTTTTCCACAGTCTCTGCTTAGGGCTATTTTAAGAGGAAACAAACCATAGAGACAAAACTGAGAACTACTTTTTGTGTCAAGTTTCAAAGAGCTACTACGAACCATGTTGGATTTAGAGTTCCAAATTTATCTATCTATATAGGTGAGAACAGAGGGAAACCTAAATACAAAAACTGCTACTGTAGAGGAATGCTTCAACCTAGAAGAACAAAATTTCGTGAGCCAAGTGGAATTTGTGTACTGATCATTACCACCAAGTATCATAAAGATTGGGTGAAAAATATATGCTGTAATTTTGGAAAATCTTTATTTCTTAGAAGCGTGGCAACCCCTCTCAATGAAAGTGCTTTTCCACAGTCTGTGCCTAGGGCTACGTGAAGAGGAAACAAACGATAGAGACAAAACTAAGAACTTCTTTATTTTGTCAAATTTAAAAGAGCTACTACAAACCATGTTGGATTTAGAGTTCTAAGTTCATCTATCTATATAGGAGAGAACAGAGGGAAACCTAAAAATATAAACTGCTACTGTAAACGAACACTTCAAACTAGAAGAACAAAATTTGTTGAGTCAAGTGAGACTTGTGTACCGATCATTACCACCAAGTATCATCAAAATTGGGTGAAAAACTGTTTGCTGGTATTTCGGAAACTCGTTATTTTTTGGAAACTTGGTAACCCCTTTAAATGAAAGTGCTTTTCCACAGTCTCTGCTTAGGGCTATTTGAAGAGGAAACAAAATATAGAGACAAAACTGAGAACTCCTTTATTTGTCAAGTTTCAAAGAGCTATTACAAACCATGTTGGATTTAGTTCCAAATTCATCTATCTCTATAAGAGAGAACAGAGTGAAACCTACACATAAAAACTGCTACTGTAGACGAACGTTTCAACCTAGAAGAACACAATATGGTGAGCCAAGTGGGATTTGTGTACTGATCATTACCACCACGTATCATCAAGATTGGGTGAAAAAAATATTTGCTGGTATTTCAGAAACTCGTTATTTCTTGGAAGCTTGGCCAACCCTTTCAATGAAAGTGCTTTTCCACAGTCTGTGCCTAGGGCTACTTAAAGAGGAAACAAAAAATAGAGACAAAACTGAGAACTCCTTTATTTTGTCAAGTTTCAAAGAGTTACTACAAACCATGTTGGATTTAGAGTTCCAAATTCATTTATCTATAAAGGAGAGAACAGAGTGAAACCTAAAAATATAAAGTGCTACTGGAAACGAATGCTTCAACTTAGAAGAACACAATTTTGGTGAGCCAATTGGGATTTGTGTACTCATCGTTACCACCACGTATCATCAAGATTGGGTGAAAAAATATTTGCGGGTATTTTGGAAACTCGTTATTTCTTAGAAGCTTGGCAACCCCTCTCAATGAAAGTGCTTTTCCACACTCTGTGCCTAGGGCTACTTGGAAAAAAAATAAACCATAGAGACAAAACTGAGAACTACATTATTTTGTCAAGCTTCAAAGAGCTACGACAAAACATGTTGGATTTAGAGTTCCAAATTCATCTATCTATAAAGGAGAGAACAGAGTGAAACCTAAAAATAAAAACTGCTATTGTAAATGAACGCTTCAACCTAGAAAACAAAATTTGGTGAGCCAAGTGAGATTTGAGTACCGATCATTACCACCAAATATCATCAAGATTGGGTGAAAAAATATTTGCTGGTATTTCGGAAACTCGTTATTTCTTAGAAGCTTGGCAACCCCTCTCAATGAAACTGCTTTTCCACAGTCTGTGCCTAGGGCTACCTGAAGAGGAAACAAACCATAGAGACAAAACTGAGAACTCCTTTATTTTTCAAGATTCAAAGAGCTACTACAACCATGTTGGATTTAGAGTTCCAAATTCATCTATCTATATGGGAGAGAACAGAGTGAAACCTAAATATAAAAACTGCTACTGTAGACGAACGCTTCAACTTAGAAGAACAAAATTTGGTGAGCCAAGTTTGAATTGTGTACTGATCATTACCACCACGTATCATCAAGATTGGGTGAAAAAATATTTGCTCGTATTTTGGTAACTCCTTATTTCTTAGAAGCTTATCAACCCCTCTCAATGAAAGTGCTTTTCCACAGTCTGTGCCTAGGGCTACTTGAAGAGGAAACAGCCATAGAGACAAAACTGAGAACTCCTTTATTTTGTCAAGTTTCAAAGAGCTACTACAAACCATGTTGGATTTAGAGTTCCAAATTCATCTTTCTATATAGGAGAGAACAGAGTGAAACCTAAATATAAAAACTGCTACTGTAGACGAACGCTTCAACATAGAAGAACACAATTTGGTGAGCCAAGTGGGATTTGTGTGTTTGTCGTTACCACCACGTATAATCAAGATTGGTTGAAAAAATATTTGCTGGTATTTCGGAAACTCTTAATTTCTTGGAAGCTTAGCAACCCCTTACAATGAAAGTGCTTTTCCACAGTCTCTGCTTAGGGCTATTTTAAGAGGAAACAAACCATAGAGACAAAACTGAGAACTACTTTTTGTGTCAAGTTTCAAAGAGCTACTACGAACCATGTTGGATTTAGAGTTCCAAATTTATCTATCTATATAGGTGAGAACAGAGGGAAACCTAAATACAAAAACTGCTACTTTAGAGGAATGCTTCAACCTAGAAGAACAAAATTTCGTGAGCCAAGTGGGATTTGTGTACTGATCATTACCACCAAGTATCATAAAGATTGGGTGAAAAATTTATGCTGTAATTTTGGAAAATCTTTATTTCTTAGAAGCGTGGCAACCCCTCTCAATGAAAGTGCTTTTCCACAGTCTGTGCCTAGGGCTACGTGAAGAGGAAACAAACGATAGAGACAAAACTAAGAACTTCTTTATTTTGTCAAATTTAAAAGAGCTACTACAAACCATGTTGGATTTAGAGTTCTAAGTTCATCTATCTATATAGGAGAGAACAGAGGGAAACCTAAAAATATAAACTGCTACTGTAAACGAACACTTCAAACTAGAAGAACAAAATTTGGTGAGTCAAGTGAGACTTGTGTACCGATCATTACCACCAAGTATCATCAAAATTGGGTGAAAAACTGTTTGCTGGTATTTCGGAAACTCGTTATTTTTTGGAAACTTGGCAACCCCTTTAAATGAAAGTGCTTTTCCACAGTCTCTGCTTAGGGCTATTTGAAGAGGAAACAAACCATAGAGACAAAACTGAGAACTCCTTTATTTGTCAAGTTTCAAAGAGCTACTACATACCATGTTGGATTTAGTTCCAAATTCATCTATCACTATAAGAGAGAACAGAGTGAAACCTACACATAAAAACTGCTACTGTAGACGAACGTTTCAACCTAGAAGAACACAATATGGTGAGCCAAGTGGGATTTGTGTACTGATCATTACCACCACGTATCATCAAGATTGGGTGAAAAAAATATTTGCTGGTATTTCAGAAACTCGTTATTTCTTGGAAGCTTGGCCAACCCTTTCAATGAAAGTGCTTTTCCACAGTCTGTGCCTAGGGCTACTTAAAGAGGAAACAAAAAATAGAGACAAAACTGAGAACTCCTTTATTTAGTCAAGTTTCAAAGAGTTACTACAAACCATGTTGGATTTAGAGTTCCAAATTCATTTATCTATAAAGGAGAGAACAGTGTGAAACCTAAAAATATAAAGTGCTACTGGAAACGAATGCTTCAACTTAGAAGAACACAATTTGGTGAGCCAATTGGGATTTGTGTACTCATCGTTACCACCACGTATCATCAAGATTGGGTGAAAAAATATTTGCGGGTATTTCGGAAACTCGTTATTTCTTAGAAGCTTGGCAACCCCTCTCAATGAAAGTGCTTTTCCACACTCTGTGCCTAGGGCTACTTGAAAAAAAATAAACCATAGAGACAAAACTGAGAACTACTTTATTTTTTCAAGCTTCAAAGAGCTACGACAAAACATGTTGGATTTAGAGTTCCAAATTCATCTATCTATAAAGGAGAGAACAGAGTGAAACCTAAAAATAAAAACTGCTACTGTAAATGAACGCTTCAACCTAGAAAAACAAAATTTGGTGAGCCAAGTGAGATTTGAGTACCGATCATTACCACCAAATATCATCAAGATTGGGTGAAAAAATATTTGCTGGTATTTCGGAAACTCGTTATTTCTTAGAAGCTTGGCAACCCCTCTCAATGAAACTGCTTTTCCACAGTCTGTGCCTAGGGCTACCTGAAGAGGAAACAAACCATAGAGACAAAACTGAGAACTCCTTTATTTTTCAAGATTCAAAGAGCTACTACAAACCATGTTGGATTTAGAGTTCCAAATTCATCTATCTATATGGGAGAGAACAGAGTGAAACCTAAATATAAAAACTGCTACTGTAGACGAACGCTTCAACCTAGAAGAACAAAATTTGGTGAGCCAAGTTTGAATTGTGTACTGATCATTACCACCACGTATCATCAAGATTGGGTGAAAAAATATTTGCTCGTATTTTGGTAACTCCTTATTTCTTAGAAGCTTATCAACCCCTCTCAATGAAAGTGCTTTTCCACAGTCTGTGCCTAGGGCTACTTGAAGAGGAAACAAACCATTGAGACAAAACTGAGAACTCCTTTATTTTGTCAAGTTTCAAAGAGCTACTACAAACCATGTTGGATTTAGAGTTCCAAATTCATCTTTCTATATAGGAGAGAACAGAGTGAAACCTAAATATAAAAACTGCTACTGTAGACGAACGCTTCAACATAGAAGAACACAATTTGGTGAGCCAAGTGGGATTTGTGTACTTGTCATTACCACCACGTATCATCAAGAATGGTTGAAAAAATATTTGCTGGTATTTCGGAAACTCGTAATTTCTTGGAAGCTTAGCAACCCCTTTCAATGAAAGTGCTTTTCCACAGTCACTGCTTAGGGCTACTTTAAGAGGAAACAAACCATACAGACAAAACTGAGAACTACTTTTTGTGTCAAGTTTCAAAGAGCTACTACGAACCATGTTGGATTTAGAGTTACAAATTCATCTATCTATATAGGTGAGAACAGAGGGAAACCTAAATACAAAAACTGCTACTGTAGAGGAATGCTTCATCCAAGAAGAACAAAATTTCGTGAGCCAAGTGGGATTTGTGTACTGATCATTACCACCAAGTATCATAAAGATTGGGTGAAAAATATATGCTGTAATTTTGGAAAATTGTTATTTTTTAGAAGCGTGGCAACCCCTCTCAATGAAAGTGCTTTTCCACAGTCTGTGCCTAGAGCTTCGTGAAAAGGAAACAAACGATAGAGACAAAACTAAGAACTTCTTTATTTTGTCAAATTTAAAAGAGCTAGTACAAACCATGTTGGATTTAGAGTTCTAAATTCATCTATCTATATAGGAGAGAACAGAGGGAAACCTAAAAATATAAACTGCTACTGTAAACGAACACTTCAAACTAGAAGAACAAAATTTGGTGAGTCAAGTGAGACTTGTGTACCGATCATTACCACCAAGTATCATCAAAATTGGGTGAAAAACTGTTTGCTGGTATTTCGGAAACTCGTTATTTTTTGGAAGCTTGGCGACCCCTTTAAATGAAAGTGCTTTTCCACAGTCTCTGCTTAGGGCTACTTGAAGATGAAACAAACCATAGGGACAAAACTGAGAACTCCTTTATTTGTCAAGTTTCAAAGAGCTACTACAAACCATGTTGGATTTAGTTCCAAATTCATCTATCTCTATAAGAGAGAACAGAGTGAAACCTACACATAAAAACTGCTACTGTAGACGAACGCTTCAACCTAGAAGAACACAATATGGTGAGCCAAGTAAGATTTGTGTACTGATCATTACCACCACGTATCATCAAGATTTGGTGAAAAAAATATTTGCTGGTATTTCGGAAACTCGTTATTTCTTGGAAGCTTGGCCAACCCTTTCAATGAAAGTGCTTTTCCACAGTCTGTGCCTAGGGCTACTTGAAGAGGAAACAAAAAATAGAGACAAAACTGAGAACTCCTTTATTTTGTCAAGTTTCAAAGAGTTACTACAAACCATGTTGGATTTAGAGTTCCAAATTCATTTATCTATAAAGCAGAGAACAGAGTGAAACCTAAAAATATAAAGTGCTACTTTAAACGAACGCTTCAACCTAGAAGAGCACAATTTGGTGAGTCAATTGGGATTTGTGTACTGATCATTACCACCATGTATCATCAAGATTGGGTGAAAAAATGTTTGTGGGTATTTCGGAAACTCGTTATTTCTTAGAAGCTTGGAAACCCCTCTCAATGAAAGTGCTTTTTCACACTCTGTGCCTAGGGCTACTTGGAGAAAAAATAAACCATAGAGACAAAACTGAGAACTGCTTTATTTTGTCAAGCTTCAAAGAGCTACTACAAAACATGTTGGATTTAGAGTTCCAAATTCATCTATCTATAAAGGAGAGAACAGAGTGAAACCTAAAAATAAAAACTGCTACTGTAAACGAACGCTTCAACCTGGAAGAACAAAATTTGGTGAGCCAAGTGAGATTTGAGTACCGTTCATTTCCACCAAGTATCATCAAGATTGCGTGAAAAAATATTTGCTGGTATTTTGGAAACTCGTTATTTCTTTGAAGCTTGGCAACCCCTCTCAATGAAACTGCTTTTCCACAGTCTGTGCCTAGGGCTACCTGAAGAGGAAACAAACCATAGAGACAAAACTAAGAACTTCTTTATTTTGTCAAATTTAAAAGAGCTACTACAAACCATGTTGGATTTAGAGTGCTAAATTCATCTTTCTATATAGGAGAGAACAGAGGGAAACCTAAAAATATAAACTGCTACTGTAAACGAATGCTTCAAACTAGAAGAACAAAATTTGGTGAGTCAAGTGAGACTTGTGTACCGATCATTACCAAAAAGTATCATCAAAATTGGGTGAAAAACTATTTGCTGGTATTTCGGAAACTCATTATTTTTGGAAGCTTGGCAACCCCTTTCAATGAAAGTGCTTTTCCTCAGTCTGTGCCTCGGACTACTTGAAGAGGAAACAAACCATAACGACCAAACTGAGAACTACTTTATTTTGTCAAGTTTCAAGGAACTACTACAAACCATGTTGGATTTAAAGTTCCAAATTCATCTATCTATATAAGAAAGAACAGAGTGAAACCTACATATAAAAACTACTACTGTAGACAAACGCTTCACCATAGAAGAACACAATTTGGTGCGCCAAGTGGGATTTGTGTACTGATCATTACCACTATGTATCATCAAGATTGGGTGAATAAATATATGCTGGTATTTCGTAAACTCGTAAATTCTTGGAAGCTTGGCAACCCCTCTCAATGAAAGTGCTTTTACACAGTCTGTGCCTAGGGCTACTTGAAAAGCATACAAACCATAGAGACAAAACGGAGAACTCCTTTATTTTGTCAAGTTTCAAATAGCTACAACAAACCATGTTGGATTTAGAGTTCCAAATTCATCTATCTATATAGGAGAGAACAGAGTGAAACCAAAAATAAAAACTGCTACTGTAAACGAACGCTTCAACCTAGAAGAACAAAATTTGGTGAGCCAAGTGAGATTTGAGTACCGATCATTACCACCAAGTATCATCAAGATTGGGTGAAAAAATATTTGCTGGTATTTCGGAAACTCGTTATTTCTTGGAAGCTTGGCAACCCCCCTCAATGAAAGTGCTTTTCCACAGTCTGTGCCTAGGGCTACTTGAAGAGGAAACAAACCATAGAGACAAAACGGAGAACTCCTTTATTTTTTCAAGTTTCAAAGAGCTACTACAAACCATGTTGGATTTAGAGTTCCAAATTCATCTATCTATATAGGAGAGAACAGAGTGAAACCTAAAAACAAAAACTGCTACTGTAAAGGAACGCTTCAACCTAGAAGAACAAAATTTTGTGAGCCAAGTGGGATTTGTGTACTTGTCATTACCACCACGTATCATCAAGATTGGGTGAAAAAATATTTGCTGGTATTTCGGAAACTCGTTCTTTCTTAGAAGCTTGGCAACCCCTCTAAATGAAAGTGCTTTTCCAGTCTGTTCCTAGGGCTACTTGAAGAGGAAACAAACCATAGAGACAAAACTGACATCTGCTTTATTTTGTCAAGTTTCAAAGAGCTACTGCAAATAATGTTGGATTTAGAGTTCCAAATTCATATAACTATATAGGAGAGAACAGAGTGAAAACTAAATATAACAACTGCTAATGTAGACGAACGCTTCAACCTAGAAGAACAAAATTTGGTGAGTCAAGTGGGATTTGTGTACTGATCATTACCACCACGTATCATCAAGATTGGGTGAAATAATATTTGCTGGTATTTCGGAAACTAGTTATTTCTTAGAAGCTTGGCAACCACTCTCAATGAAAGTGCTTTTGCACAGTCTGTGCCTATGGCTACTTGAAGAGGAAACAAACCATGAGAAAAAACTGAGAACTCCTTTATTTTGTCAAATTTCAAAGAGCTACTACAAACCATGTTGGATTTAGAGTTCTAAATTCATCTATCTATATAGGAGAGAACAGAGGGAACCTAAAAATGAAAACTGCTACTGTAAAGGAACGCTTCAACCAAAAGAACACAATTTGGTGAGCAAAGTGGGATTCGTGTACTTGCAATTACCACCACGTATCATCAAGATTGGGTGAAAAAATATTTGCTGGTATTTCGGAAACTCGTAATTTCTTAAAAGCTTGGCAACCACTTTCAATGAAAGTGCTTTTCCACAGTCTTCGGCTAGGGCTACTTGAAGAGTAAACAAACTATAGAGACAAACCTGAGAACTACTTTTTTTTTCAAGTTTCAAAGAGCTACTACAAACCATGTTGAATTTAAAGTTCCAAATTCATCTATCTATATAAGAGAGAACAGAGTGAAACCTAAATATAAAAACTGCTACTGTAGACGAATGCTTCACCCTAGAAGAACACAATTTGGTGAGCCAAGTGGGATTTGTGTACTGATCATTACCACTATGTATCATCAAGATTGGGTGAAAAAATATTTGCTGGAATTTCGGTAACTCGTTATTTCATAGAATTTGGCAACCTCTGTCAATGAAAGTGCTTTTCCACAGTCTGTGCCTAGGGCCACTTGAAGAGGATACAAACCATAGAGACAAAACTGAGAACTCCTTTATTTTGTCAAGTTTCAAATAGCTACTACAAACCATGTTGGATTTAGAGTTCCAAATTCATCTATCTATATAGGAGAGAACAGAGTGAAACCTAAAAATAAAAACTGCTACTGTAAACAAACGCTTCAACATAGAAGAACCAAATTTGGTGAGCCAAGTGGGATTTGTGTACTTGTCATTCCCACCACGTATCATCAAGTTTGGGTGAAAAAATATTTGCTGGTATTTCGGAAACTCGTAATTTCTTGAAAGCTTGGCAACCCCTTTCAATGAAAGTGCTTTTCCACAGTCTGTGCTTAGGGCTACTTGAAGATGAAACAAACCATAGAGACAAAACTGAGAACTACTTTTTTCTGTCAAGTTTCAAAGAGCTACTACAAAACATGTTGGATTTAGTTCCAAATGCATCTATCTCTATAAGAGAGAAGAGAGTGAAACCTACACATAAAAACTGCTACTGTAGACGAACGCTTCAACCTAGAAGAACACAATATGGTGAGCCAAGTGGGATTTGTGTACTGATCATTACCACCACGTATCATCAAGATTGGTTGAAAAAAATATTTGCTGGTATTTCAGAAACTCGTTATTTCTTGGAAGCTTGGCCAACCCTTTCAATGAAAGTGCTTTTCCACAGTCTGTGCCTAGGGCTACTTAAAGAGGAAACAAAAAATAGAGACAAAACTGAGAACTCTTTTATTTTGTCAAGTTTCAAAGAGTTACTACAAACCATGTTGGATTTAGAGTTCCAAATTCATTTATCTATAAAGTAGAGAACAGAGTGAAACCTAAAAATATAAAGTGCTACTGGAAACGAATGCTTCAACTTAGAAGAACACAATTTGGTGAGCCAATTGGGATTTGTGTACTCATCGTTACCACCACGTATCATCAAGATTGGGTGAAAAAATATTTGCGGGTATTTCGGAAACTCGTTATTTCTTAGAAGCTTGGCAACCCCTCTCAATGAAAGTGCTTTTCCACACTCTGTGCCTAGGGCTACTTGGAAAAAAAATAAACCATAGAGACAAAACTGAGAACTACTTTATTTTGTCAAGCTTCAAAGAGCTACGACAAAACATGTTGGATTTAGAGTTCCAAATTCATCTATCTATAAAGGAGAGAACAGAGTGAAACCTAAAAATAAAAACTGCTACTGTAAATGAACGCTTCAACCTAGAAAAACAAAATTTGGTGAGCCAAGTGAGATTTGAGTACCGATCATTACCACCAAATATCATCAAGATTGGGTGAAAAAATATTTGCTGGTATTTCGGAAACTCGTTATTTCTTAGAAGCTTGGCAACCCCTCTCAATGAAACTGCTTTTCCACAGTCTGTGCCTAGGGCTACCTGAAGAGGAAACAAACCATAGAGACAAAACTGAGAACTCCTTTATTTTTCAAGATTCAAAGAGCTACTAAAAACCATGTTGGATTTAGAGTTCCAAATTCATCTATCTATATGGGAGAGAACAGAGGGAAACCTAAATATAAAAACTGCTACTGTAGACGAACGCTTCAACCTAGAAGAACAAAATTTGGTGAGCCAAGTTTGAATTGTGTACTGATCATTACCACCACGTATCATCAAGATTGGGTGAAAAAATATTTGCTCGTATTTTGGTAACTCCTTATTTCTTAGAAGCTTATCAACCCCTCTCAATGAAAGTGCTTTTCCACAGTCTGTGCCTAGGGCTACTTGAAGAGGAAACAAACCATTGAGACAAAACTGAGAACTCCTTTATTTTGTCAAGTTTCAAAGAGCTACTACAAACCATGTTGGATTTAGAGTTCCAAATTCATCTTTCTATATAGGAGAAAACAGAGTGAAACCTAAATATAAAAACTGCTACTGTAGACGAACGCTTCAACATAGAAGAACACAATTTGGTGAGCCAAGTGGGATTTGTGTACTTGTCATTACCACCACGTATCATCAAGATTGGTTGAAAAAATATTTGCTGGTATTTCGGAAACTCGTAATTTCTTGGAAGCTTAGCAACCCCTTTCAATGAAAGTGCTTTTCCACAGTCACTTCTTAGGGCTACTTTAAGAGGAAACAAACCATACAGACAAAACTGAGAACTACTTTTTGTGTCAAGTGTCAAAGAGCTACTACGAACCATGTTGGATTTAGAGTTACAAATTCATCTATCTATATAGGTGAGAACAGAGGGAAACCTAAATACAAAAACTGCTACTGTAGAGGAATGCTTCATCCAAGAAGAACAAAATTTCGTGAGCCAAGTGGGATTTGTGTACTGATCATTACCACCAAGTATCATAAAGATTGGGTGAAAAATATATGCTGTAATTTTGGAAAATCGTTATTTTTTAGAAGCGTGGCAACCCCTCTCAATGAAAGTGCTTTTCCACAGTCTGTGCCTAGAGCTTCGTGAAAAGGAAACAAACGATAGAGACAAAACTAAGAACTTCTTTATTTTGTCAAATTTAAAAGAGCTACTACAAACCATGTTGGATTTAGAGTTCTAAATTCATCTATCTATATAGGAGAGAACAGAGGGAAACCTAAAAATATAAACTGCTACTGTAAACGAACACTTCAAACTAGAAGAACAAAATTTGGTGAGTCAAGTGAGACTTGTGTACCGATCATTACCACCAAGTATCATCAAAATTGGGTGAAAAACTGTTTGCTGGTATTTCGGAAACTCGTTATTTTTTGGAAGCTTGGCGACCCCTTTAAATGAAAGTGCTTTTCCACAGTCTCTGCTTAGGGCTACTTGAAGATGAAACAAACCATAGGGACAAAACTGAGAACTCCTTTATTTGTCAAGTTTCAAAGAGCTACTACAAACCATGTTGGATTTAGTTCCAAATTCATCTATCTCTATAAGAGAGAACAGAGTGAAACCTACACATAAAAACTGCTACTGTAGACGAACACTTCAACCTAGAAGAACACAATATGGTGAGCCAAGTAAGATTTGTGTACTGATAATTACCACCACGTATCATCAAGATTTGGTGAAAAAAATATTTGCTGGTATTTCGGAAACTCGTTATTTCTTGGAAGCTTAGCCAACCCTTTCAATGAAAGTGCTTTTCCACAGTCTGTGCCTAGGGCTACTTGAAGAGGAAACAAAAAATAGAGACAAAACTGAGAACTCCTTTATTTTGTCAAGTTTCAAAGAGTTACTACAAACCATGTTGGATTTAGAGTTCCAAATTCATTTATCTATAAAGCAGAGAACAGAGTGAAACCTAAAAATATAAAGTGCTACTGGAAACGAACGCTTCAACCTAGAAGAGCACAATTTGGTGAGTCAATTGGGATTTGTGTACTGATCATTACCACCATGTATCATCAAGATTGGGTGAAAAAATGTTTGTGGGTATTTCGGAAACTCGTTATTTCTTAGAAGCTTGGCAACCCCTCTCAATGAAAGTGCTTTTTCACACTCTGTGCCTAGGGCTACTTGGAGAAAAAATAAACCATAGAGACAAAACTGAGAACTGCTTTATTTTGTCAAGCTTCAAAGAGCTACTACAAAACATGTTGGATTTAGAGTTCCAAATTCATCTATCTATAAAGGAGAGAACAGAGTGAAACCTAAAAATAAAAACTGCTACTGTAAACGAACGCTTC
>NW_027510425.1:0-34028 GCF_048772815.1 Callospermophilus lateralis
CTACTTCATTTTGTCAAGTTTCAAGGAGCTAGCACAAACCGTGTTTGATTTAGAGTTTCAAATAAAGCTATCTATATAGCAGAAAACAGAGTGAAACCTAAAAATTCAAAGTGTTACTGGAAACGAACGCTTGAACCTAGAAGAGTAAAAATTGGGTAGCCAAGTGGGCTTAGTGAACTGATCATTACCACCAAGTATCATCAAGTTTTGGTGAAAAAATTTTTACTGAGAATTCAGCAAACTAGAAGTTTTTTTGGAAGCTTGGCAACCCCTTTCAAACGAAAGTTTTTTTCGCCAGTCTCTGCATGGGGTACTTCAAGAGGAAACAAACCATAGAGATAGAACTTAGAACTACTTCATTTGGTCAAGTTTCAAGGAGCTAGCTCAAACCGTGTTTGATTTAGAATTCCAAATAAAGCTATCTATTCAGGAGAAAACAGAGTGAAACCTAAAAATTCAAACTGTTACTGGAAACGAATGCTTCAACCTAGAAGAATAAAAATTGGGCAGCCAAGTGGGCTTAGTGAACTGATCATTACCACCAAGTATCATCAAGAGTTGGTGAAAAAATGTTTACTGAGAATTCAGCAAACTAGAAGTTTTTTTGGAAGCTTGGCAACCCCTTTCAAACGAAAGTGTTTTTCGCCAGTCTCTGCATGGGGTACTTCAAGAGGAAACAAACCATAGAGATAGAACTTAGAACTACTTCATTTGGTCAAGTTTCAAGGAGCTAGCACAAACCGTGTTTTATATAGAATTCCAAACACAGCTATATATGTAGGAGAAAACAGAGTGAAAACTAAAAATTCAAAGTGTTACTGGAAAAGAACGCTTGAACCTAGAAGAGTGAAAATTGGGCAGCCAAGTGGGCAAAGTGAACTGATCATTACCACCAAGTATCATCAAGATTTGCTGAAAAAATGTTTGCTGAGATTTCAGCAAACTAGTAGTTTTTTGGAAGCTTGGCCACCCCTTTCAAACGAAAGGGACTTTCGCCAGTCTCTGCATGGGGTACTTCAAGAGGAAACAAACCTTATAGATAGAACTTAGAACTACTTCATTTGGTCAAGTTTCAAGGAGCTAGCACAAACCGTGTTTGATTTAGAGTTTCAAACACATCTATCTCTATAGCAGAAAACAGAGTGAAACCTAAAAATTCAAAGTGTTACTGGAAACGAACGCTTGAACCTAGAAGAGTGAAAATTGGGAAGCCAAGTGGGCTTATTGAACTGATCATTACCACCAAGTATCATCAAGATTTGGTGAAAAAATGTTTGCTGAAATTTCAGCAAACTAGTAGTTTTTTGGAAGCTTGGCAACCCCTTTCAAATGAAAGTGTTTTTCGCCAGTCTCTGCATGGGGTACTTCAAGAGGAAACAAACCATAGAGATAGAACTTAGAAGTACTTCATTTGGTCAAGTTTCAAGGAGCTAGCTCAAACCGTGTTTGATTTAGAATTCCAAATAAAGCTATCTATGCAGGAGAAAACAGAGTGAAACCTAAAAATTCAAACTGTTACTGGAAACGAATGCTTCAACCTAGAAGAATAAAAATTGGGCAGCCAAGTGGGCTTTGTGAACTGATCATTACCACCAAGTATCATCAAGAGTTGGTGAAAAAATGTTTACTGAGAATTCAGCAAACTAGAAGTTTTTTTGGAAGCTTGGCAACCCCTTTCAAACGAAAGTGTTTTTCGCCAGTCTCTGCATGGGGTACTTCAAGAGGAAACAAACCATAGAGATAGAACTTAGAACTACTTCATTTGGTCAAGTTTCAAGGAGCTAGCACAAACCGTGTTTTATATAGAATTCCAAACACAGCTATATATGTAGGAGAAAACAGAGTGAAACCTAAAAATTCAAAGTGTTACTGGAAACGAACGCTTGAACATAGAAAAGTGAAAATTGGGCAGCCAAGTAGGCTAAGTGAACTGATCATTACCACCAAGTATCATCAAGTTTTGGTTAAAAAATGTTTGCTGAGATTTCAGCAAACTAGTAGTATTTGGAAGCTTGGCAACCCCTTTCAAACGAAAGTGCTTTTCGCCAGTCTCTGCATGGGGTACTTCAAGAGGAAACAAACCATAGAGATAGAACTTAGAACTATTTCATTTGGTCAAGTTTCAAGGAGCTAGCACAAACCGTGTTTGATTTAGAATTCCAAACACAGCTATCTATGTAGGAGAAAACAGAGTGAAACCTAAAAATTCAAAGTGTTACTGGAAAAGAACGCTTGAACCTAGAAGAGTGAAAATTGGGCAGCCAAGTGGGCTAAGTGAACTGATCATTACCACCAAGTATCATCAAGATTTGCTGAAAAAATGTTTGCTGAGATTTCAGCAAACTAGTAGTTTTTTGGAAGCTTGGCCACCCCTTTCAAACGAAAGGGACTTTCGCCAGTCTCTGCATGGGGTACTTCAAGAGGAAACAAACCATATAGATAGAACTTAGAAGTACTTCATTTGGTCAAGTTTCAAGGAGCTAGCACAAACCGTGTTTGATTTAGAGTTTCAAACACATCTATCTCTATAGCAGAAAACAGAGTGAAACCTAAAAATTCAAAGTGTTACTGGAAACGAACGCTTGAACCTAGAAGAGTGAAAATTGGGAAGCCAAGTGGGCTTAGTGAACTGATCATTACCACCAAGTATCATCAAGATTTGGTGAAAAAATGTTTGCTGAAATTTCAGCAAACTAGTAGTTTTTTGGAAGCTTGGCAACCCCTTTCAAATGAAAGTGTTTTTCGCCAGTCTCTGCATGGGGTACTTCAAGAGGAAACAAAACATAGAGATAGAACTTAGAACTACTTCATTTGGTCAAGTTTCAAGGAACTAGCACAAACCGTGTTTGATTTAGAATTCCAAACACAGCTATCTATGTAGGAGAAAACCGAGTGAAACCTAAAAATTCAAAGTGTTACTGGAAACGAACGCTTGAACCTAGAAAAGTGAAAATTGGGCAGCCAAGTGGGCTTAGTGAACTGATGATTACCACCAAGTATCATCAAGATTTGGTGAAAAAATGTTTGCTGAGATTTCAGCAAACTCGTAGTTTTTTGGAAGCTTGGCAACCCCTTTCAAACGAAAGTGCTTTTCGCCAGTCTCTGCATGAGGTACTTCAAGAAGAAACAAACCATAGAGATAGAACTTAGAACTACTTCATTTGGTCAAGTTTCAAGGAGCTAGCTCAAACCGTGTTTGGTTTAGAATTCCAAACACAGCTATCTATGTAGGAGAAAACAGAGTGAAACCTAAAAATTCAAACTGTTACTGGAAAAGAATGCTTCAACCTAGAAGAATAAAAATTGGGCAGCCAAGTGGGCTTAGTGAACTGATCATTACCACCAAGCATCATCAAGATTTGGTGAAAAAATGTTTGCTGAGATTTCAGCAAACTAGAAGTTTTTTTGGAAACTTGGCAACCCCTATGAAACGAAAGTGTTTTTCGCCAATCTCTGCATGGGGTACTTCAAGAGGAAAAAAACCATAGAGATAGAACTCAGAACTACTTTATTTGGTCAAGTTTCAAGGAGCTAGCACAAACCGTGTTTTATATAGAATTCCAAACACAGCTATATATGTAAGAGAAAACAGAGTGAAACCTAAAAATTCAAAGTGTTACTGGAAACGAACGCTTGAACCTAGAAGAGTGAAAATTGGGCAGCCAGTGGGCTTAGTGAACTGATCATTACCACCAAGTATCATCAAGATTTGGTGAAAAAAATGTTTGCTGAGATTTCAGCAAACTAGTAGTTTTTTGGAAGCTTTTCAACCCCTTTCCTACGAAAGTGTTTTTCGCCAGTCTCTGCATGGGGTACTTCAAGAGGAAAAAACCATAGAGATAGAACTTAGAAATGCTTCATTTGGTCAAGTTTCAAGGAGCTAGCTCAAACCGTGTTTGATTTAGAATTCCAAATAAAGCCATCTATGCAGGAGAAAACAGAGTGAAACCTAAAAATTCAAACTGTTACGGGAAAGGAACGCTTGAACCTAGAAGATTGAAAATTGGGCAGCCAAGTGGGCTTAGTGAACTGATCATTACCACCAAGTATCATCAAGATTTGGTGAAAAAATGTTTACTGAGAATTCAGCAAACTAGAAGTTTTTTTGGAAGCTTGGCAACCCCTTTCAAACGAAAGTGTTTTTCGCCCGTCTCTGCATGGGGTACTTCAAGAGGAAACAAACCATATAGATAGAACTTAGAACTACTTCATTTGGTCAAGTTTCAAGGAGCTTGCACAAACCGTGTTTGATTTAGAATTCCAAACACAACTATCTATGTATAGAAAACCGAGTGAAAATTAAAAATTCAAAGTGTTACTGGAAAAGAACGCTTGAACCTAGAAGAGTGAAAATTGGGCAGCCAAGTGGGCTTAGTGAACTGATTATTACCACCAAGTATCATCAAGATTTGGTTAAATATGTTTGCTGAGATTTCAGCAAACTAGTAGTTTTTTGGAAGCTTGGCAACCCCTTTCAAACGAAAGTCCTTTTTGCCAGTCTCTGCATGGGGTACTTCAAGAGGAAACAAACCATAGAGATAGAACTTAGAACTACTTCATTTGGTCAACTTTCAAGGAGCTAGCACAAACCGTGTTTGATTTAGAATTCCAAACACCTCTATCTATATAGCAGAAAACAGAGTGAAAACTAAAAATTCAAAGTGTTACTGGAAACGAACGCTTGAACCTAGAAGAATAAAAATTGGGCAGACAAGCGGGATTAGTGAACTGATCATTACCACCAAGTATCATCAAGATTTGGTGAAAAAATGTTTGCTGAGATTTCAGCAAACTAGTAGTTTTTTGGAAGCTTGGCAACCCCTTTCAAACGAAAGTGTTTTTCGACAGTCTCTGCATGGGGTACTTCAAGAGGAAACAAACCATAGAGATAGAACTTAGAACTACTTCATTTGGTCAAGTTTCAAGGAGCTAGCTCACACCGTGTTTGATTTAGAATTCCAAACACAGCTATCTATGCAGGAGAAAACAGAGTGAAAACTAAAAATTCAAACTGTTACTGGAAACGAATGCTTCAACCTAGAAGAATAAAAATTGGGCAGCCAAGTGGGCTTAGTGAACTGATCATTACCACCAAGTATCATCAAGATTTGGTGAAAAAATGTTTGCTGAGATTTCAGCAGACTAGAAGTTTTTTTGGAAGCTTGGCAACCCCTTTCAAACGAAAGTGTTTTTCGCCAGTCTCTGCATGGGGTACTTCAAGAGGAAACAAACCATAGAGATAGAACTTAGAACTACTTCATTTGGTCAAGTTTCAAGGAGCTAGCACAAACCGTGTTTTATTTAGAATTCCAAACACAGCTATCTATGTAGGAGAAAACAGAGTGAAACCTAAAAATTCAAAGTGTTACTGGAAACGAACGCTTGAACCTAGAAAAGTGAAAATTGGGCAGCCAAGTGGGCTTAGTGAACTGATCATTACCACCAAGTATCATCAAGTTTTGGTGAAAAAATGTTAGCTGAGATATCAGCAAACTAGTAGTACTTGGAAGCTTGGCAACCCCTTTCAAACGAAAGTGCTTTTCACCAGTCTCTGCATGGGGTACTTCAAGAGGAAACAAACCATAGAGATAGAACTTAGAACTACTTCATTTGGTCAAGTTTCAAGAAGCTAGCACAAACCGTGTTAGATTTAGAATTCCAAACACAGCTATCTATGTAGGAGAAAACAGAGTGAAACCTAAAAATTCAAAGTGTTACTGGACACGAACGCTTGAATCTAGAAGAGTGAAAATTGGGCAGCCAAGTGGGCTAAGTGAACTGATCATTACCACCAAGTATCATCAAGATTTGCTGAAAAATGTTTGCTGAGATTTCAGCATACTAGTAGTTTTTTGGAAGCTTGGCCACCCCTTTCAAACGAAAGGGACTTTCGCCAGTCTCTGCATGGGGTACTTCAAGAGGAAACAAACCATAGAGATAGAACTTAGAACTACTTCATTTAGTCAAGTTTCAAGGAGCTAGCACAAACCGTGTTTGATTTAGAATTCCAAACACAGCTATCTATGTAGGAGAAAACAGAGTGAAACCTAAAAATTCAAAGTGTTACTGGAAACGAACGCTTGAATCTAGAAGAGTGAAAATTGGGCAGCCAAGTGGGCTAAGTGAACTGATCATTACCACCAAGTATCATCAAGATTTGCTGAAAAATGTTTGCTGAGATTTCAGCATACTAGTAGTTTTTTGGAAGCTTGGCCACCCCTTTCAAACGAAAGGGACTTTCGCCAGTCTCTGCATGGGGTACTTCAAGAGGAAACAAACCATAGAGATAGAACTTAGAACTACTTCATTTGGTCAAGTTTCAAGGAGCTAGCACAAACCGTTTTTGATTAAAGTTTCAAACACCTCTATCTATATAGCAGAAAACAGAGTGAAACCTAAAAATTCAAAGTGTTACTGGAAACGAACGCTTGAACCTAGAAGAGTGAAAATTGGGCAGCCAAGTGGGCTTAGTGAACTGATCATTACCACCAAGTATCATCAAGATTTGCTGAAAAAATGTTTGCTGAGATTTCAGCAAACTAGTAGTTTTTTGGAAACTTGGCCACCCATTCAAACGAAAGGGACTTTCGCCAGTCTCTGCATGGGTTACTTCAAGAGGAAACAAACCATATAGATAGAACTTAGAACTACTTCATTTGGTCAAGTTTCAAGGAGCTAGCACAAACCGTGTTTGATTTAGAGTTTCAAACACATCTATCTCTATAGCAGAAAACAGAGTGAAAGATAAAAATTCAAAGTGTTACTTTAAACGAACGCTTCAACCTAGAAGAGTGAAAATTGGGAAGCCAAGTGGGCATAGTGAACTGATCATTACCACCAAGTATCATCAAGATTTGCTGAAAAAATATTTGCTGAGATTTCAGCAAACTAGTAGTTTTTTGGAAGTTTGGCAACCCCTTTCAAACGAAAGTGTTTTTCGCCAGTCTCTGCATGGGGTACTTCAAGAGGAAACAAACCATAGAGATAGAACTTAGAACTACTTCATTTGGTCAAGTTTCAAGGAGCTAGCACAAACCGTGTTTGATTTAGAATTCCAAACACAGCTATCTATGTAGGAGAAAACCGAGTGAAACCTAAAAATTCAAAGTGTTACTGGAAACGAACGCTTGAACCTAGAAGAGTGAAAATTGGGCAGCCAAGTGGGCTTAGTGAACTGATCATTACCACCAAGTATCATCAAGATTTGGTGAAAAAATGTTTGCTGAGATATCAGCAAACTAGTAGTATTTGGAAGCTTGGCAACCCCTTTCAAACGAAAGTGCTTTTCGCCAGTCTCTGCATGGGGTACTTCAAGAGGTCACAAACCATAGAGATAGAACTTAGAACTACTTCATTTGGTCAAGTTTCAAGGAGCTAGCACAAACCGTGTTTGATTTAGAATTCCAAACACAGCTATCTATGTAGGAGAAAACAGAGGGAAACCTAAAAATTCAAAGTGTTACTGGAAACGAAAGCTTGAACCTAGAAGAGTGAAAATTGGGCAGCCAAGTGGGCTTAGTGAACTGATCATTACCACCAAGTATCATCAAGATTTGCTGAAAAAATGTTTGCTGAGATTTCAGCATACTAGTAGTTTTTTGGAAGCTTGGCCACCCCTTTCAAAGGAAAGGGACTTTCGCCAGTCTCTGCATGGGGTACTTCAAGAGGAAACAAACCATAGAGATAGAACTTAGAACTACTTCATTTGGTCAAGTTTCAAGGAGCTAGCACAAACCGTGTTTGATTTAGAATTCCAAAACAGCTATCTATGTAGGAGAAAACCGAGTGAAACCTAAATTTTCAAAGTGTTACTGGAAACGAACGCTTGAACCTAGAAGAGTGAAAATTGGGCAGCCAAGAGGGCTTAGTTAACTGATCATTACCACCAAGTATCATCAAGATTTGGTGAAAAAATGTTTGCTGAGATTTCAGCAAACTAATAGTTTTTTGGAAGCTTGGCAACCCCTTTCAAACGAAAGTGTTTTTCGCCAGTCTCTGCATGGGGTACTTCAAGAGGAAACAAACCATAGAGATAGAACTTAGAACTACTTCATTTGGTCAACTTTCAAGGAGCTAGCACAAACCGTGTTTGATTTAGAATTCCAAACACAGCTATCTATGTAGGAGAAAACAGAGTGAAACCTAAAATTTCAAAGTGTTACTGGAAACGAACGCTTGAACCTACAAGAGTGAAAATTGGGCAGCCAAGTGGCCTTAGTGAATTGATCATTACCACCAAGTATCATCAAGATTTGGTGAAAAAATGTTTGCTGAGATTTCAGCAAACTAGTAGTTTTTTGGAAGCTTGGCAACCCCTTTCAATGAAAGTGTTTTTCGCCAGTCTCTGCATGGGCTATTTCAAGAGGAAACAAACAATAGAGATAGAACTTAGAACTACTTCATTTGGTCAAGTTTTAAGGAGCTAGCTCAAACCGTGTTTGATTTAGAATCCAAACACAGCTATCTATGCAGGGGAAAACAAAGTGAAACATAAAAATTCAAACTGTTACTGGAAAAGAATGCTTCAACCTAGAAGAATAAAAATTGGGCAGCCAAGTGGGCTTAGTGAACTGATCATTACCACCAAGTATCATCAAGATTTGGTGAAAAAATGTTTGCTGAGATTTCAGTAAACTAGAGGTTTTTTTGGAAGCTTGGCAACCCCTTTCAAACGAAAGTGCTTTTCGCCAGTCTCTGCAAGGGGTACTTCAAGAGGAAACAAACCATAGAGATAGAACTTAGAACTATTTCATTTGGTCAAGTTTCAAGGAGCTAGCACAAACCGTGTTTGATTTAGAATTCCAAACACAGCTATCTATGTAGGAGAAAACAGAGTGAAACCTAAAAATTCAAAGTGTTACTGGAAAAGAACGCTTGAACCTAGAAGAGTGAAAATTGGGCAGCCAAGTGGGCTAAGTGAACTGATCATTAGCACCAAGTATCATCAAGATTTGCTTAAAAAAATGTTTGCTGAGATTTCAGCAAACTAGTAGTTTTTTGGAAGCTTGGCCACCCCTTTCAAACGAAAGGGACATTCGCCAGTCTCTGCATGGGGTACTTCAAGAGGAAACAAACCATATAGATAGAACTTAGAACTACTTCATTTGGTCAAGTTTCAAGGAGCTAGCACAAACCGTGTTTGATTTAGAGTTTCAAACACATCTATCTCTATAGCAGAAAACAGAGTGAAACCTAAAAATTCAAACTGTTACTGGAAACGAATGCTTCAACCTAGAAGAATAAAAATTGGGCAGCCAAGTGGGCTTAGTGAACTGATCATTACCACCAAGTATCATCAAGATTTGGTGAAAAAATGTTTACTGAGAATTCAGCAAACTAGAAGTTTTTTTGGAAGCTTGGCAACCCCTTTAAAACGAAAGTGTTTTTCGACTGTCTCTGCATGGGGTACTTCAAGAGGAAACAAACCATAGAGATAGAACTTAGAACTACTTAATTTGGTCAAGTTTCAAGGAGCTAGCACAAACCGTGTTTGATTTAGAATTCCAAACACAGCTATCTATGTAGGAGAAAACCGAGTGGAACCTAAAAATTCAAAGTGTTACTGGAAACGAACGCTTGAACCTGGAGGAGTGAAAATTGGGGAGCCAAGTGGGCTTAGTGAACTGATGATTACCACCAAGTATCATCAAGATTTGGTGAAAAAATGTTTGCTGAGATTTCAGCAAACTCGTAGTTTTTTGGAAGCTTGGCAACCCCTTTCAAACGAAAGTGCTTTTCGCCAGTCTCTGCATGAGGTACTTCAAGAAGAAACAAACCATAGAGATAGAACTTAGAACTACTTCATTTGGTCACGTTTCAAGGAGCTAGCTCAAACCGTGTTTGATTTAGAATTCCAAACACAGCTATATATGTAGGAGAAAACAGAGTGAAAACTAAAAATTCAAAGTGTTACTGGAAAAGAACGCTTGAACCTAGAAGAGTGAAAATTGGGCAGCCAAGTGGGCAAAGTGAACTGATCATTACCACCAAGTATCATCAAGATTTGCTGAAAAAATGTTTGCTGAGATTTCAGCAAACTAGTAGTTTTTTGGAAGCTTGGCCACCCCTTTCAAACGAAAGGGACTTTCGCCAGTCTCTGCATGGGGTACTTCAAGAGGAAACAAACCTTATAGATAGAACTTAGAACTACTTCATTTGGTCAAGTTTCAAGGAGCTAGCACAAACCGTGTTTGATTTAGAGTTTCAAACACATCTATCTCTATAGCAGAAAACAGAGTGAAACCTAAAAATTCAAAGTGTTACTGGAAACGAACGCTTGAACCTAGAAGAGTGAAAATTGGGAAGCCAAGTGGGCTTATTGAACTGATCATTACCACCAAGTATCATCAAGATTTGGTGAAAAAATGTTTGCTGAAATTTCAGCAAACTAGTAGTTTTTTGGAAGCTTGGCAACCCCTTTCAAATGAAAGTGTTTTTCGCCAGTCTCTGCATGGGGTACTTCAAGAGGAAACAAACCATAGAGATAGAACTTAGAAGTACTTCATTTGGTCAAGTTTCAAGGAGCTAGCTCAAACCGTGTTTGATTTAGAATTCCAAATAAAGCTATCTATGCAGGAGAAAACAGAGTGAAACCTAAAAATTCAAACTGTTACTGGAAACGAATGCTTCAACCTAGAAGAATAAAAATTGGGCAGCCAAGTGGGCTTTGTGAACTGATCATTACCACCAAGTATCATCAAGAGTTGGTGAAAAAATGTTTACTGAGAATTCAGCAAACTAGAAGTTTTTTTGGAAGCTTGGCAACCCCTTTCAAACGAAAGTGTTTTTCGCCAGTCTCTGCATGGGGTACTTCAAGAGGAAACAAACCATAGAGATAGAACTTAGAACTACTTCATTTGGTCAAGTTTCAAGGAGCTAGCACAAACCGTGTTTTATATAGAATTCCAAACACAGCTATATATGTAGGAGAAAACAGAGTGAAACCTAAAAATTCAAAGTGTTACTGGAAACGAACGCTTGAACATAGAAAAGTGAAAATTGGGCAGCCAAGTAGGCTAAGTGAACTGATCATTACCACCAAGTATCATCAAGATTTGGTTAAAAAATGTTTGCTGAGATTTCAGCAAACTAGTAGTATTTGGAAGCTTGGCAACCCCTTTCAAACGAAAGTGCTTTTCGCCAGTCTCTGCATGGGGTACTTCAAGAGGAAACAAACCATAGAGATAGAACTTAGAACTATTTCATTTGGTCAAGTTTCAAGGAGCTAGCACAAACCGTGTTTGATTTAGAATTCCAAACACAGCTATCTATGTAGGAGAAAACAGAGTGAAACCTAAAAATTCAAAGTGTTACTGGAAAAGAACGCTTGAACCTAGAAGAGTGAAAATTGGGCAGCCAAGTGGGCTAAGTGAACTGATCATTACCACCAAGTATCATCAAGATTTGCTGAAAAAATGTTTGCTGAGATTTCAGCAAACTAGTAGTTTTTTGGAAGCTTGGCCACCCCTTTCAAACGAAAGGGACTTTCGCCAGTCTCTGCATGGGGTACTTCAAGAGGAAACAAACCATATAGATAGAACTTAGAAGTACTTCATTTGGTCAAGTTTCAAGGAGCTAGCACAAACCGTGTTTGATTTAGAGTTTCAAACACATCTATCTCTATAGCAGAAAACAGAGTGAAACCTAAAAATTCAAAGTGTTACTGGAAACGAACGCTTGAACCTAGAAGAGTGAAAATTGGGAAGCCAAGTGGGCTTAGTGAACTGATCATTACCACCAAGTATCATCAAGATTTGGTGAAAAAATGTTTGCTGAAATTTCAGCAAACTAGTAGTTTTTTGGAAGCTTGGCAACCCCTTTCAAATGAAAGTGTTTTTCGCCAGTCTCTGCATGGGGTACTTCAAGAGGAAACAAAACATAGAGATAGAACTTAGAACTACTTCATTTGGTCAAGTTTCAAGGAACTAGCACAAACCGTGTTTGATTTAGAATTCCAAACACAGCTATCTATGTAGGAGAAAACCGAGTGAAACCTAAAAATTCAAAGTGTTACTGGAAACGAACGCTTGAACCTAGAAAAGTGAAAATTGGGCAGCCAAGTGGGCTTAGTGAACTGATGATTACCACCAAGTATCATCAAGATTTGGTGAAAAAATGTTTGCTGAGATTTCAGCAAACTCGTAGTTTTTTGGAAGCTTGGCAACCCCTTTCAAACGAAAGTGCTTTTCGCCAGCCTCTGCATGAGGTACTTCAAGAAGAAACAAACCATAGAGATAGAACTTAGAACTACTTCATTTGGTCAAGTTTCAAGGAGCTAGCTCAAACCGTGTTTGGTTTAGAATTCCAAACACAGCTATCTATGTAGGAGAAAACAGAGTGAAACCTAAAAATTCAAACTGTTACTGGAAAAGAATGCTTCAACCTAGAAGAATAAAAATTGGGCAGCCAAGTGGGCTTAGTGAACTGATCATTACCACCAAGCATCATCAAGATTTGGTGAAAAAATGTTTGCTGAGATTTCAGCAAACTAGAAGTTTTTTTGGAAACTTGGCAACCCCTATGAAACGAAAGTGTTTTTCGCCAATCTCTGCATGGGGTACTTCAAGAGGAAAAAAACCATAGAGATAGAACTCAGAACTACTTTATTTGGTCAAGTTTCAAGGAGCTAGCACAAACCGTGTTTTATATAGAATTCCAAACACAGCTATATATGTAAGAGAAAACAGAGTGAAACCTAAAAATTCAAAGTGTTACTGGAAACGAACGCTTGAACCTAGAAGAGTGAAAATTGGGCAGCCAGTGGGCTTAGTGAACTGATCATTACCACCAAGTATCATCAAGATTTGGTGAAAAAAATGTTTGCTGAGATTTCAGCAAACTAGTAGTTTTTTGGAAGCTTTTCAACCCCTTTCCTACGAAAGTGTTTTTCGCCAGTCTCTGCATGGGGTACTTCAAGAGGAAAAAACCATAGAGATAGAACTTAGAACTGCTTCATTTGGTCAAGTTTCAAGGAGCTAGCTCAAACCGTGTTTGATTTAGAATTCCAAATAAAGCCATCTATGCAGGAGAAAACAGAGTGAAACCTAAAAATTCAAACTGTTACGGGAAAGGAACGCTTGAACCTAGAAGATTGAAAATTGGGCAGCCAAGTGGGCTTAGTGAACTGATCATTACCACCAAGTATCATCAAGATTTGGTGAAAAAATGTTTACTGAGAATTCAGCAAACTAGAAGTTTTTTTGGAAGCTTGGCAACCCCTTTCAAACGAAAGTGTTTTTCGCCCGTCTCTGCATGGGGTACTTCAAGAGGAAACAAACCATATAGATAGAACTTAGAACTACTTCATTTGGTCAAGTTTCAAGGAGCGTGCACAAACCGTGTTTGATTTAGAATTCCAAACACAACTATCTATGTATAGAAAACCGAGTGAAAATTAAAAATTCAAAGTGTTACTGGAAAAGAACGCTTGAACCTAGAAGAGTGAAAATTGGGCAGCCAAGTGGGCTTAGTGAACTGATTATTACCACCAAGTATCATCAAGATTTGGTTAAATTAGTTTGCTGAGATTTCAGCAAACTAGTAGTTTTTTGGAAGCTTGGCAACCCCTTTCAAACGAAAGTCCTTTTTGCCAGTCTCTGCATGGGGTACTTCAAGAGGAAACAAACCATAGAGATAGAACTTAGAACTACTTCATTTGGTCAACTTTCAAGGAGCTAGCACAAACCGTGTTTGATTTAGAATTCCAAACACCTCTATCTATATAGCAGAAAACAGAGTGAAAACTAAAAATTCAAAGTGTTACTGGAAACGAACGCTTGAACCTAGAAGAATAAAAATTGGGCAGACAAGCGGGATTAGTGAACTGATCATTACCACCAAGTATCATCAAGATTTGGTGAAAAAATGTTTGCTGAGATTTCAGCAAACTAGTAGTTTTTTGGAAGCTTGGCAACCCCTTTCAAACGAAAGTGTTTTTCGACAGTCTCTGCATGGGGTACTTCAAGAGGAAACAAACCATAGAGATAGAACTTAGAACTACTTCATTTGGTCAAGTTTCAAGGAGCTAGCTCACACCGTGTTTGATTTAGAATTCCAAACACAGCTATCTATGCAGGAGAAAACAGAGTGAAAACTAAAAATTCAAACTGTTACTGGAAACGAATGCTTCAACCTAGAAGAATAAAAATTGGGCAGCCAAGTGGGCTTAGTGAACTGATCATTACCACCAAGTATCATCAAGATTTGGTGAAAAAATGTTTGCTGAGATTTCAGCAGACTAGAAGTTTTTTTGGAAGCTTGGCAACCCCTTTCAAACGAAAGTGTTTTTCGCCAGTCTCTGCATGGGGTACTTCAAGAGGAAACAAACCATAGAGATAGAACTTAGAACTACTTCATTTGGTCAAGTTTCAAGGAGCTAGCACAAACCGTGTTTTATTTAGAATTCCAAACACAGCTATCTATGTAGGAGAAAACAGAGTGAAACCTAAAAATTCAAAGTGTTACTGGAAACGAACGCTTGAACCTAGAAAAGTGAAAATTGGGCAGCCAAGTGGGCTTAGTGAACTGATCATTACCACCAAGTATCATCAAGTTTTGGTGAAAAAATGTTAGCTGAGATATCAGCAAACTAGTAGTACTTGGAAGCTTGGCAACCCCTTTCAAACGAAAGTGCTTTTCACCAGTCTCTGCATGGGGTACTTCAAGAGGAAACAAACCATAGAGATAGAACTTAGAACTACTTCATTTGGTCAAGTTTCAAGAAGCTAGCACAAACCGTGTTAGATTTAGAATTCCAAACACAGCTATCTATGTAGGAGAAAACAGAGTGAAACCTAAAAATTCAAAGTGTTACTGGACACGAACGCTTGAATCTAGAAGAGTGAAAATTGGGCAGCCAAGTGGGCTAAGTGAACTGATCATTACCACCAAGTATCATCAAGATTTGCTGAAAAATGTTTGCTGAGATTTCAGCATACTAGTAGTTTTTTGGAAGCTTGGCCACCCCTTTCAAACGAAAGGGACTTTCGCCAGTCTCTGCATGGGGTACTTCAAGAGGAAACAAACCATAGAGATAGAACTTAGAACTACTTCATTTAGTCAAGTTTCAAGGAGCTAGCACAAACCGTGTTTGATTTAGAATTCCAAACACAGCTATCTATGTAGGAGAAAACAGAGTGAAACCTAAAAATTCAAAGTGTTACTGGAAACGAACGCTTGAATCTAGAAGAGTGAAAATTGGGCAGCCAAGTGGGCTAAGTGAACTGATCATTACCACCAAGTATCATCAAGATTTGCTGAAAAATGTTTGCTGAGATTTCAGCATACTAGTAGTTTTTTGGAAGCTTGGCCACCCCTTTCAAACGAAAGGGACTTTCGCCAGTCTCTGCATGGGGTACTTCAAGAGGAAACAAACCATAGAGATAGAACTTAGAACTACTTCATTTGGTCAAGTTTCAAGGAGCTAGCACAAACCGTTTTTGATTAAAGTTTCAAACACCTCTATCTATATAGCAGAAAACAGAGTGAAACCTAAAAATTCAAAGTGTTACTGGAAACGAACGCTTGAACCTAGAAGAGTGAAAATTGGGCAGCCAAGTGGGCTTAGTGAACTGATCATTACCACCAAGTATCATCAAGATTTGGTGAAAAAATGTTTGCTGAGATATCAGCAAACTAGTAGTTTTTTGGAAACTTGGCCACGCATTCAAACGAAAGGGACTTTCGCCAGTCTCTGCATGGGTTACTTCAAGAGGAAACAAACCATATAGATAGAACTTAGAACTACTTCATTTGGTCAAGTTTCAAGGAGCTAGCACAAACCGTGTTTGATTTAGAGTTTCAAACACATCTATCTCTATAGCAGAAAACAGAGTGAAAGATAAAAATTCAAAGTGTTACTGGAAACGAACGCTTCAACCTAGAAGAGTGAAAATTGGGCAGCCAAGTGGGCTTAGTGAACTGATCATTACCACCAAGTATCATCAAGATTTGCTGAAAAAATGTTTGCTGAGATTCCAGCATACTAGTAGTTTTTTGGAAGCTTGGCCACCCCTTTCAAAGGAAAGGGACTTTCGCCAGTCTCTGCATGGGGTACTTCAAGAGGAAACAAACCATAGAGATAGAACTTAGAACTACTTCATTTGGTCAAGTTTCAAGGAGCTAGCACAAACCGTGTTTGATTTAGAATTCCAAAACAGCTATCTATGTAGGAGAAAACCGAGTGAAACCTAAATTTTCAAAGTGTTACTGGAAACGAACGCTTGAACCTAGAAGAGTGAAAATTGGGCAGCCAAGAGGGCTTAGTTAACTGATCATTACCACCAAGTATCATCAAGATTTGGTGAAAAAATGTTTGCTGAGATTTCAGCAAACTAATAGTTTTTTGGAAGCTTGGCAACCCCTTTCAAACGAAAGTGTTTTTCGCCAGTCTCTGCATGGGGTACTTCAAGAGGAAACAAACCATAGAGATAGAACTTAGAACTACTTCATTTGGTCAACTTTCAAGGAGCTAGCACAAACCGTGTTTGATTTAGAATTCCAAACACAGCTATCTATGTAGGAGAAAACAGAGTGAAACCTAAAATTTCAAAGTGTTACTGGAAACGAATGCTTCAACCTAGAAGAATAAAAATGGGGCAGCCAAGTGGGATTAGTGAACTGATCATTACCACCAAGTATCATCAAGATTTGGTGAAAAAATGTTTGCTGAGATTTCAGCAAACTAGTAGTTTTTTGGAAGCTTGGCAACCCCTTTCAAACGAAAGTGTTTTTCGCCAGTCTATGCATGGGGTACTTCAAGAGGAAACAATCCATAGAGATAGAACTTAGAACTACTTCATTTGGTCAAGTTTCAAGGAGCTAGCACAAACCATGTTTGATTAGAGTTTCAAACACCTCTATCTATATAGCAGAAAACAGAGTGAAACCTAAAAATTCAAAGTGTTACTGGAAACGAACGCTTGAACCTACAAGAGTGAAAATTGGGCAGCCAAGTGGCCTTAGTGAATTGATCATTACCACCAAGTATCATCAAGATTTGGTGAAAAAATATTTGCTGAGATTTCAGCAAACTAGTAGTTTTTTGGAAGCTTGGCAACCCCTTTCAATGAAAGTGTTTTTCGCCAGTCTCTGCATGGGCTATTTCAAGAGGAAACAAACAATAGAGATAGAACTTAGAACTACTTCATTTGGTCAAGTTTTAAGGAGCTAGCTCAAACCGTGTTTGATTTAGAATCCAAACACAGCTATCTATGCAGGGGAAAACAAAGTGAAACATAAAAATTCAAACTGTTACTGGAAAAGAATGCTTCAACCTAGAAGAATAAAAATTGGGCAGCCAAGTGGGCTTAGTGAACTGATCATTACCACCAAGTATCATCAAGATTTGGTGAAAAAATGTTTGCTGAGATTTCAGTAAACTAGAGGTTTTTTTGGAAGCTTGGCAACCCCTTTCAAACGAAAGTGCTTTTCGCCAGTCTCTGCAAGGGGTACTTCAAGAGGAAACAAACCATAGAGATAGAACTTAGAACTATTTCATTTGGTCAAGTTTCAAGGAGCTAGCACAAACCGTGTTTGATTTAGAATTCCAAACTCAGCTATCTATGTAGGAGAAAACAGAGTGAAACCTAAAAATTCAAAGTGTTACTGGAAAAGAACGCTTGAACCTAGAAGAGTGAAAATTGGGCAGCCAAGTGGGCTAAGTGAACTGATCATTAGCACCAAGTATCATCAAGATTTGCTTAAAAAAATGTTTGCTGAGATTTCAGCAAACTAGTAGTTTTTTGGAAGCTTGGCCACCCCTTTCAAACGAAAGGGACATTCGCCAGTCTCTGCATGGGGTACTTCAAGAGGAAACAAACCATATAGATAGAACTTAGAACTACTTCATTTGGTCAAGTTTCAAGGAGCTAGCACAAACCGTGTTTGATTTAGAGTTTCAAACACATCTATCTCTATAGCAGAAAACAGAGTGAAACCTAAAAATTCAAACTGTTACTGGAAACGAATGCTTCAACCTAGAAGAATAAAAATTGGGCAGCCAAGTGGGCTTAGTGAACTGATCATTACCACCAAGTATCATCAAGATTTGGTGAAAAAATGTTTACTGAGAATTCAGCAAACTAGAAGTTTTTTTGGAAGCTTGGCAACCCCTTTAAAACGAAAGTGTTTTTCGACTGTCTCTGCATGGGGTACTTCAAGAGGAAACAAACCATAGAGATAGAACTTAGAACTACTTAATTTGGTCAAGTTTCAAGGAGCTAGCACAAACCGTGTTTGATTTAGAATTCCAAACACAGCTATCTATGTAGGAGAAAACCGAGTGGAACCTAAAAATTCAAAGTGTTACTGGAAACGAACGCTTGAACCTGGAGGAGTGAAAATTGGGGAGCCAAGTGGGCTTAGTGAACTGATGATTACCACCAAGTATCATCAAGATTTGGTGAAAAAATGTTTGCTGAGATTTCAGCAAACTCGTAGTTTTTTGGAAGCTTGGCAACCCCTTTCAAACGAAAGTGCTTTTCGCCAGTCTCTGCATGAGGTACTTCAAGAAGAAACAAACCATAGAGATAGAACTTAGAACTACTTCATTTGGTCACGTTTCAAGGAGCTAGCTCAAACCGTGTTTTATTTAGAATTCCAAACACAGCTATCTATGTAGGAGAAAACAGAGTGAAACCTAAAAATTCAAACTGTTACTGGAAACGAATGCTTCAACCTAGAAGATTGAAAATTGGGCAGCCAAGTGGGCTTAGTGAACTGATCATTACCACCAAGTATCATCAAGATTTGGTGAAAAAATGTTTACTGAGAATTCAGCAAACTAGAAGTTTTTTTGGAAGCTTGGCAACCCCTTTCAAACGAAAGTGTTTTTCGCCAGTCTCTGCATGGGGTACTTCAAGAGGAAACAAACCATATAGATAGAACTTAGAACTACTTCATTTGGTCAAGTTTCAAGGAGCTTGCACAAACCGTGTTTGATTTAGAATTCCAAACACAACTATCTATGTAGGAGAAAACCGAGTGAAACCTAAAAATTCAAAGTGTTACTTGAAACGAACGCTTGAACCTAGAAGAGTGAAAATTGGGCAGCCAAGTGGGCTTAGTGAACTGATTATTACCACCAAGTATCATCAAGATTTGGTGAAAAAATGTTTGCTGAGATTTCAGCAAACTAGTAGTTTTTTGGAAGCTTGGCAACCCCTTTCAAACGAAAGTCCTTTTTGCCAGTCTCTGCATGGGGTACTTCAAGAGGAAACAAACCATAGAGATAGGACTTAGAACTACTTCATTTGGTCAACTTTCAAGGAGCTAGCACAAACCGTGTTTGATTTAGAATTCCAAACACAGCTATCTATGTAGGAGAAAACAGAGTGAAACCTAAAAATTCAAACTGTTACTGGAAACGAATGCTTCAACCTAGAAGAATAAAAATTGGGCAGCCAAGAGGGATTAGTGAACTGATCTTTACCACCAAGTATCATCAAGATTTGGTGAAAAAATGTTTGCTGAGATTTCAGCAAACTAGTAGTTTTTTGGAAGCTTGGCAACCCCTTTCAAACGAAAGTGTTTTTCGCCAGTCTATGCATGGGGTACTTCAAGAGGAAACAATCCATAGAGATAGAACTTAGAACTACTTCATTTGGTCAAGTTTCAAGGAGCTAGCACAAACCATGTTTGATTAGAGTTTCAAACACCTCTATCTATATAGCAGAAAACAGAGTGAAACCTAAAAATTCAAAGTGTTACTGGAAACGAACGCTTGAACCTACAAGAGTGAAAATTGGGCAGCCAAGTGGCCTTAGTGAATTGATCATTACCACCAAGTATCATCAAGATTTGGTGAAAAAATGTTTGCTGAGATTTCAGCAAACTAGTAATTTTTTGGAAGCTTGGCAACCCCTTTCAATGAAAGTGTTTTTCGCCAGTCTCTGCATGGGCTATTTCAAGAGGAAACCAACAATAGAGATAGAACTTAGAACTACTTCATTTGGTCAAGTTTTAAGGAGCTAGCTCAAACCGTGTTTGATTTAGAATCCAAACACAGCTATCTATGCAGGGGAAAACAAAGTGAAACCCAAAAATTCAAACTGTTACTGGAAAAGAATGCTTCAACCTAGAAGAATAAAAATTGGGCAGCCAAGTGGGCTTAGTGAACTGATCATTACCACCAAGTATCATCAAGATTTGGTGAAAAAATGTTTGCTGAGATTTCAGTAAACTAGAGGTTTTTTTGGAAGCTTGGCAACCCCTTTCAAACGAAAGTGCTTTTCGCCAGTCTCTGCATGGGGTACTTCAAGAGGAAACAAACCATAGAGATAGAACTTAGAACTATTTCATTTGGTCAAGTTTCAAGGAGCTAGCACAAACCGTGTTTGATTTAGAATTCCAAACACAGCTATCTATGTAGGAGAAAACAGAGTGAAACCTAAAAATTCAAAGTGTTACTGGAAAAGAACGCTTGAACCTAGAAGAGTGAAAATTGGGCAGCCAAGTGGGCTAAGTGAACTGATCATTACCACCAAGTATCATCAAGATTTGCTGAAAAAATGTTTGCTGAGATTTCAGCAAACTAGTAGTTTTTTGGAAGCTTGGCCACCCCTTTCAAACGAAAGGGACTTTCGCCAGTCTCTGCATGGGGTACTTCAAGAGGAAACAAACCATATAGATAGAACTTAGAACTACTTCATTTGGTCAAGTTTCAAGGAGCTAGCACAAACCGTGTTTGATTTAGAGTTTCAAACACATCTATCTCTATAGCAGAAAACAGAGTGAAACCTAAAAATTCAAACTGTTACTGGAAACGAATGCTTCAACCTCGAAGAATAAAAATTGGGCAGCCAAGTGGGCTTAGTGAACTGATCATTACCACCAAGTATCATCAAGATTTGGTGAAAAAAATGTTTACTGAGAATTCAGCAAACTAGAAGTTTTTTTGGAAGCTTGGCAACCCCTTTCAAACGAAAGTGCTTTTCGCCAGTCTCTGCATGGGGTACTTCAAGAGGAAACAAACCATAGAGATAGAACTTAGAACTACTTAATTTGGTCAAGTTTCAAGGAGCTAGCACAAACCGTGTTTGATTTAGAATTCCAAACACAGCTATCTATGTAGGAGAAAACCGAGTGGAACCTAAAAATTCAAAGTGTTACTGGAAACGAACGCTTGAACCTAGAGGAGTGAAAATTGGGGAGCCAAGTGGGCTTAGTGAACTGATGATTACCACCAAGTATCATCAAGATTTGGTGAAAAAATGTTTGCTGAGATTTCAGCAAACTCGTAGTTTTTTGGAAGCTTGGCAACCCCTTTCAAACGAAAGTGCTTTTCGCCAGTCTCTGCATGAGGTACTTCAAGAAGAAACAAACCATAGAGATAGAACTTAGAACTACTTCATTTGGTCACGTTTCAAGGAGCTAGCTCAAACCGTGTTTTATTTAGAATTCCAAACACAGCTATCTATGTAGGAGAAAACAGAGTGAAACCTAAAAATTCAAACTGTTACTGGAAACGAATGCTTCAACCTAGAAGATTGAAAATTGGGCAGCCAAGTGGGCTTAGTGAACTGATCATTACCACCAAGTATCATCAAGATTTGGTGAAAAAATGTTTACTGAGAATTCAGCAAACTAGAAGTTTTTTTGGAAGCTTGGCAACCCCTTTCAAACGAAAGTGTTTTTCGCCAGTCTCTGCATGGGGTACTTCAAGAGGAAACAAACCATATAGATAGAACTTAGAACTACTTCATTTGGTCAAGTTTCAAGGAGCTTGCACAAACCGTGTTTGATTTAGAATTCCAAACACAACTATCTATGTAGGAGAAAACCGAGTGAAACCTAAAAATTCAAAGTGTTACTTGAAACGAACGCTTGAACCTAGAAGAGTGAAAATTGGGCAGCCAAGTGGGCTTAGTGAACTGATTATTACCACCAAGTATCATCAAGATTTGGTGAAAAAATGTTTGCTGAGATTTCAGCAAACTAGTAGTTTTTTGGAAGATTGGCAACCCCTTTCAAACGAAAGTCCTTTTTGCCAGTCTCTGCATGGGGTACTTCAAGAGGAAACAAACCATAGAGATAGAACTTAGAACTACTTCATTTGGTCAACTTTCAAGGAGCTAGCACAAACCGTGTTTGATTTAGAATTCCAAACACAGCTATCTATGTAGGAGAAAACAGAGTGAAACCTAAAAATTCAAACTGTTACTGGAAACGAATGCTTCAACCTAGAAGAATAAAAATTGGGAAGCCAAGAGGGATTAGTGAACTGATCTTTACCACCAAGTATCATCAAGATTTGGTGAAAAAATGTTTCCTGGGATTTCAGCAAACTAGTAGTTTTTTGGAAGCTTTCAACAACTTTCAAACGAAAGTGTTTTTCGCCAGTCTATGCATGGGGTACTTCAAGAGGAAACAATCCCTAGAGATAGAACTTAGAACTACTTCATTTGGTCAAGTTTCAAGGAGCTAGCACAAACCGTGTTTGATTAGAGTTTCAAAAACCTCTATCTATATAGCAGAAAACAGAGTGAAAACTAAAAATTCAAAGTGTTACTGGAAACGAACGCTTGAACCTAGAAGAGTGAAAATTGGGCAGCCAAGTGGGCTTACTGAACTGATCATTACCACCAAGTATCATCAAGATTTGGTGAAAAAATGTTTGCTGAGATTTCAGCAAACTAGTAGTTTTTTGGAAGCTTGGCAACCCCTTTCAAACGAAAGTGTTTTTCGACAGTCTCCGCATGGGGTACTTCAAGAGGAAACAAACCATAGAGATAGAACTTAGAACTACTTCATTTGGTCAAGTTTCAAAGAGCTAGCTCACACCGTGTTTGATTTAGAATTCCAAACACAGCTATCTATGCAGGAGAAAACAGAGTGAAAACTAAAAATTCAAACTGTTACTGGAAACGAATGCTTCAACCTAGAAGAATAAAAATTGGGCAGCCAAGTGGGCTTAGTGAACTGATGATTACCACCAAGTATCATCAAGATTTGGTGAAAAAATGTTTGCTGAGATTTCAGCAAACTAGAAGTTTTTTTGGAAGCTTGGCAACCCCTTTCAAACGAAAGTGTTTTTCGCCAGTCTCTGCATGGGGTACTTCAAGAGGAAACAAACCATAGAGATAGAACTTAGAACTACTTCATTTGGTCAAGTTTCAAGGAGCTAGCACAAACCGTGTTTTATTTAGAATTCCAAACACAGCTATCTATGTAGGAGAAAACAGAGTGAAACCTAAAAATTCAAAGTGTTACTGGAAACGAACGCTTGAACCTAGAAGAGTGAAAATTGGGCAGCCAAGTGGGCTTAGTGAACTGATCATTACCACCAAGTATCATCAAGTTTTGGTGAAAAAATGTGAGCTGAGATATCAGCAAACTAGTAGTATTTGGAAGGTTGGCAACCCCTTTCAAACGAAAGTGCTTTTCGCCAGTCTCTGCATGGGGTACTTCAAGAGGAAACAAACCATAGAGATAGAACTTAGAACTACTTCATTGGGTCAAGTTTCAAGGAGCTAGCACAAACCGTGTTTGATTTAGAATTCCAAACACAGCTATCTATGTAGGAGAAAACAGAGTGAAACCTAAAAATTCAAAGTGTTACTGGAAACGAACGCTTGAATCTAGAAGAGTGAAAATTGGGCAGCCAAGTGGGCTAAGTGAACTGATCATTACCACCAAGTATCATCAAGATTTGCTGAAAAATGTTTGCTGAGATTTCAGCATACTAGTAGTTTTTTGGAAGCTTGGCCACCCCTTTCAAACGAAAGGGACTTTCGCCAGTCTCTGCATGGGGTACTTCAAGAGGAAACAAACCATAGAGATAGAACTTAGAACTACATCATTTGGTCAAGTTTCAAGGAGCTAGCACAAACCGTGTTTGATTTAGAATTCCAAACACAGCTATCTATGTAGGAGAAAACCGAGTGAAACCTAAAAATTCAAAGTGTTACTGGAAACGAACGCTTGAACCTAGAAGAGTGAAAATTGGGCAGCCAAGTGGGCTTAGTGAACTGATCATTACCACCAAGTATCATCAAGATTTGGTGAAAAAATGTTTGCTGAGATTTCAGCAAACTAATAGTTTTTTGGAAGCTTGGCAACCCCTTTCAAACGAAAGTGTTTTTCGCCAGTCTATGCATGGGGTACTTCAAGAGGAAACAAACCATAGAGATAGAACTTAGAACTACTTCATTTGGTCAACTTTCAAGGAGCTAGCACAAACCGTGTTTTATTTAGAATTCCAAACACACCTATCTATGTAGGAGAAAACAGAGTGAAACCTAAAATTTCAAAGTGTTACTGGAAACGAATGCTTCAACCTAGAAGAATAAAAATTGGGCAGCCAAGTGGGATTAGTGAACTGATCATTACCACCAAGTATCATCAAGATTTGGTGAAAAAATGTTTGCTGAGATTTCAGCAAACTAGTAGTTTTTTGGAAGCTTGGCAACCCCTTTCAAACGAAAGTGTTTTTAGCCAGTCTATGCATGGGGTACTTAAAGAGGAAACAATCCATAGAGATAGAACTTAGAACTACTTCATTTGGTCAAGTATCAAGGAGCTAGCAGAAGCCGTGTTTTATTTAGAGTTTCAAACACCTCTATCTATATAGCAGAAAACAGAGTGAAACCTAAATATTCAAAGTGTTACTGGAAACGAACGCTTGTAAATACAAGAGTGAAAATTGGGCAGCCAAGTGGGCTTAGTGAACTGATCATTACCACCAAGTATCATCAAGATTTGGTGAAAAAATGTTTGCCGAGATTTCAGCAAACTAGTAATTTTTTGGAAGCTTGGCAACCCCTTTCAAACGAAAGTGTTTTTCCACAGTCTCTGCATGGGGTACTTCAAGAGGAAACAAACCATAGAGATAGAACTTAGAACTACTTCATTTGGTCAAGTTTCAAGGAGCTAGCTCACACCGTGTTTGATTTAGAATTCCAAACACAGCTATCTATGCAGGAGAAAACAGAGTGAAAACTAAAAATTCAAACTGTTACTGGAAACGAATGCTTCAACCTAGAAGAATAAAAATTGGGCAGCCAAGTGGGCTTAGTGAACTGATCATTACCACCAAGTATCATCAAGATTTGGTGAAAAAATGTTTGCTGAGATTTCAACAAACTAGAAGTTTTTTTGGAAGCTTGGCAACCCCTTTCAAACGAAAGTGTTTTTCGCCAGTCTCTGCATGGGGTACTTCAAGAGGAAACAAACCATAGAGATAGAACTTAGAACTACTTCATTTGGTCAAGTTTCAAGGAGCTAGCACAAACCGTGTTTTATTTAGAATTCCAAACACAGCTATCTATGTAGGAGAAAACAGAGTGAAACCTAAAAATTCAAAGTGTTACTGGAAACGAACGCTTGAACCTAGAAGAGTGAAAATTGGGCAGCCAAGTGGGCTTAGTGAACTGATCATTACCACCAAGTATCATCAAGTTTTGGTGAAAAAATGTGAGCTGAGATATCAGCAAACTAGTAGTATTTGGAAGGTTGGCAACCCCTTTCAAACGAAAGTGCTTTTCGCCAGTCTCTGCATGGGGTACTTCAAGAGGAAACAAACCATAGAGATAGAACTTAGAACTACTTCATTTGGTCAAGTTTCAAGGAGCTAGCACAAACCGTGTTTGATTTAGAATTCCAAACACAGCTATCTATGTAGGAGAAAACAGAGTGAAACCTAAAAATTCAAAGTGTTACTGGAAACGAACGCTTGAATCTAGAAGAGTGAAAATTGGGCAGCCAAGTGGGCTAAGTGAACTGATCATTACCACCAAGTATCATCAAGATTTGCTGAAAAATGTTTGCTGAGATTTCAGCATACTAGTAGTTTTTTGGAAGCTTGGCCACCCCTTTCAAACGAAAGGGACTTTCGCCAGTCTCTGCATGGGGTACTTCAAGAGGAAACAAACCATAGAGATAGAACTTAGAACTACTTCATTTGGTCAAGTTTCAAGGAGCTAGCACAAACCGTGTTTGATTTAGAATTCCAAACACAGCTATCTATGTAGGAGAAAACCGAGTGAAACCTAAAAATTCAAAGTGTTACTGGAAACGAACGCTTGAACCTAGAAGAGTGAAAATTGGGCAGCCAAGTGGGCTTAGTGAACTGATCATTACCACCAAGTATCATCAAGATTTGGTGAAAAAATGTTTGCTGAGATTTCAGCAAACTAATAGTTTTTTGGAAGCTTGGCAACCCCTTTCAAACGAAAGTGTTTTTCGCCAGTCTCTGCATGGGGTACTTCAAGAGGAAACAAACCATAGAGATAGAACTTAGAACTACTTCATTTGGTCAACTTTCAAGGAGCTAGCACAAACCGTGTTTTATTTAGAATTCCAAACACACCTATCTATGTAGGAGAAAACAGAGTGAAACCTAAAATTTCAAAGTGTTACTGGAAACGAATGCTTCAACCTAGAAGAATAAAAATTGGGCAGCCAAGTGGGATTAGTGAACTGATCATTACCACCAAGTATCATCAAGATTTGGTGAAAAAATGTTTGCTGAGATTTCAGCAAACTAGTAGTTTTTTGGAAGCTTGGCAACCCCTTTCAAACGAAAGTGTTTTTAGCCAGTCTATGCATGGGGTACTTAAAGAGGAAACAATCCATAGAGATAGAACTTAGAACTACTTCATTTGGTCAAGTATCAAGGAGCTAGCAGAAGCCGTGTTTTATTTAGAGTTTCAAACACCTCTATCTATATAGCAGAAAACAGAGTGAAACCTAAATATTCAAAGTGTTACTGGAAACGAACGCTTGTAAATACAAGAGTGAAAATTGGGCAGCCAAGTGGGCTTAGTGAACTGATCATTACCACCAAGTATCATCAAGATTTGGTGAAAAAATGTTTGCCGAGATTTCAGCAAACTAGTAATTTTTTGGAAGCTTGGCAACCCCTTTCAAACGAAAGTGTTTTTCCACAGTCTCTGCATGGGGTACTTCAAGAGGAAACAAACCATAGAGATAGAACTTAGAACTACTTCATTTGGTCAAGTTTCAAGGAGCTAGCTCACACCGTGTTTGATTTAGAATTCCAAACACAGCTATCTATGCAGGAGAAAACAGAGTGAAAACTAAAAATTCAAACTGTTACTGGAAACGAATGCTTCAACCTAGAAGAATAAAAATTGGGCAGCCAAGTGGGCTTAGTGAACTGATCATTACCACCAAGTATCATCAAGATTTGGTGAAAAAATGTTTGCTGAGATTTCAACAAACTAGAAGTTTTTTTGGAAGCTTGGCAACCCCTTTCAAACGAAAGTGTTTTTCGCCAGTCTCTGCATGGGGTACTTCAAGAGGAAACAAACCATAGAGATAGAACTTAGAACTACTTCATTTGGTCAAGTTTCAAGGAGCTAGCACAAACCGTGTTTTATTTAGAATTCCAAACACAGCTATCTATGTAGGAGAAAACAGAGTGAAACCTAAAAATTCAAAGTGTTACTGGAAACGAACGCTTGAACCTAGAAGAGTGAAAATTGGGCAGCCAAGTGGGCTTAGTGAACTGATCATTACCACCAAGTATCATCAAGTTTTGGTGAAAAAATGTGAGCTGAGATATCAGCAAACTAGTAGTATTTGGAAGGTTGGCAACCCCTTTCAAACGAAAGTGCTTTTCGCCAGTCTCTGCATGGGGTACTTCAAGAGGAAACAAACCATAGAGATAGAACTTAGAACTACTTCATTTGGTCAAGTTTCAAGGAGCTAGCACAAACCGTGTTTGATTTAGAATTCCAAACACAGCTATCTATGTAGGAGAAAACAGAGTGAAACCTAAAAATTCAAAGTGTTACTGGAAACGAACGCTTGAATCTAGAAGAGTGAAAATTGGGCAGCCAAGTGGGCTAAGTGAATTGATCATTACCACCAAGTATCATCAAGATTTGCTGAAAAATGTTTGCTGAGATTTCAGCATACTAGTAGTTTTTTGGAAGCTTGGCCACCCCTTTCAAACGAAAGGGACTTTCGCCAGTCTCTGCATGGGGTACTTCAAGAGGAAACAAACCATAGAGATAGAACTTAGAACTACTTCATTTGGTCAAGTTTCAAGGAGCTAGCACAAACCGTGTTTGATTTAGAATTCCAAACACAGCTATCTATGTAGGAGAAAACCGAGTGAAACCTAAAAATTCAAAGTGTTACTGGAAACGAACGCTTGAACCTAGAAGAGTGAAAATTGGGCAGCCAAGTGGGCTTAGTGAACTGATCATTACCACCAAGTATCATCAAGATTTTGTGAAAAAATGTTTGCTGAGATTTCAGCAAACTAATAGTTTTTTGGAAGCTTGGCAACCCCTTTCAAACGAAAGTGTTTTTCGCCAGTCTCTGCATGGGGTACTTCAAGAGGAAACAAACCATAGAGATAGAACTTAGAACTACTTCATTTGGTCAACTTTCAAGGAGCTAGCACAAACCGTGTTTGATTTAGAATTCCAAACACAGCTATCTATGTAGGAGAAAACAGAGTGAAACCTAAAATTTCAAAGTGTTACTGGAAACGAATGCTTCAACCTAGAAGAATAAAAATTGGGCAGCCAATGGGATTTGTGAACTGATCATTACCACCAAGTATCATCAAGATTTGGTGAAAAAATGTTTGCTGAGATTTCAGCAAACTAGTAGTTTTTTGGAAGCTTGGCAACCCCTTTCAAACGAAAGTGTTTTTCGCCAGTCTATGCATGGGGTACTTAAAGAGGAAACAATCCATAGAGATAGAACTTAGAACTACTTCATTTGGTCAAGTATCAAGGAGCTAGCACAAACCGTGTTTGATTTAGAGTTTCAAACACCTCTATCTATATAGCAGAAAACAGAGTGAAACATAAATATTCAAAGTGTTACTGGAAACGAACGCTTGAACCTACAAGAGTGAAAATTGGGCAGCCAAGTGGGCTTAGTGAACTGATCATTACCACCAAGTATCATCAAGATTTGGTGAAAAAATGTTTGCTGAGATTTCAGCAAACTAGTAGTTTTTTGGTAGCCTGGCAAAACCTTTCAAACGAAAGTCCTTTTCGCCAGTCTCTGCATGGGGTACTTCAAGAAGAAAAAAACCATAGAGATAGAACTTAGAACTACTTCATTTGGTCAACTTTCAAGGAGCTAGCACAAAACGTGTTTGATTTAGAATTCTAAACACAGCTATCTATGTAGGAGAAAACAGAGTGAAACCTAAAAATTCAAACTGTTACTGGAAACGAATGCTTCAACCTAGAAGAATAAAAATTGGGCAGCCAAGAGGGATTAGTGAACTGATCTTTACCACCAAGTATCATCAAGATTTGGTGAAAAAATGTTTGCTGAGATTTCAGCAAACTAGTAGTTTTTTGGAAGCTTGGCAACAACTTTCAAACGAAAGTTTTTTTCGCCAGTCTATGCATGGGGTACTTCAAGAGGAAACAATCCCTAGAGATAGAACTTAGAACTACTTCATTTGGTCAAGTTTCAAGGAGCTAGCACAAACCGTGTTTGATTAGAGTTTCAAACACCTCTATCTATATAGCAGAAAACAGAGTGAAACCTAAAAATTCAAAGTGTTACTGGAAACAAACGCTTGAACCGAGAAGAGTGAAAATGGGGCAGCCAAGTCGGCTTAGTGAACTGATCATTACCACCAAGTATCATCAAGATTTGGTGAAAAAATGTTTGCTGAGATTTCAGCAAACTAGAAGTTTTTTTGGAAGCTTGGCAACCCCTTTCAAACGAAAGTGTTTTTCGCCAGTCAATGCATGGGGTACTTCAAGAGGAAACAAACCTTATAGATAGAACTTAAAACTACTTCATTTGGTCAAGTTTCAAGGAGCTAGCACAAACCGTTTTTGATTAAAGTTTCAAACACCTCTATCTATATAGCAGAAAACAGAGTGAAACCTAAAAATTCAAAGTGTTACTGGAAACGAACGCTTGAACCTAGAAGAGTGAAAATTGGGCAGCCAAGTGGGCTTAGTGAACTGATCATTACCACCAAGTATGATCAAGATTTGCTGAAAAAATGTTTGCTGAGATTTCAGCAAACTAGTAGTTTTTTGGAAACTTGGCCACCCATTCAAACGAAAGGGACTTTCGCCAGTCTCTGCATGGGTTACTTCAAGAGGAAACAAACCATATAGATAGAACTTAGAACTACTTCATTTGGTAAAGTTTCAAGGAGCTAGCACAAACCGTGTTTGATTTAGAGTTTCAAACACATCTATCTCTATAGCAGAAAACAGAGTGAAAGATAAAAATTCAAAGTGTTACTGGAAACGAACGCTTCAACCTAGAAGAGTGAAAATTGGGAAGCCAAGTGGGCATAGTGAACTGATCATTACCACCAAGTATCATCAAGATTTGCTGAAAAAATATTTGCTGAGATTTCAGCAAACTAGTAGTTTTTTGGAAGTTTGGCAACCCCTTTCAAACGAAAGTGTTTTTCGCCAGTCTCTGCATGGGGTACTTCAAGAGGAAACAAACCATAGAGATAGAACTTAGAACTACTTCATTTGGTCAAGTTTCAAAGAGCTAGCTCACACCGTGTTTGATTTAGAATTCCAAACACAGCTATCTATGCAGGAGAAAACAGAGTGAAAACTAAAAATTCAAACTGTTACTGGAAACGAATGCTTCAACCTAGAAGAATAAAAATTGGGCAGCCAAGTGGGCTTAGTTAACTGATGATTACCACCAAGTATTATCAAGATTTGGTGAAAAAATGTTTGCTGAGATTTCAGCAAACTAGAAGTTTTTTTGGAAGCTTGGCAACCCCTTTCAAACGAAAGTGTTTTTCGCCAGTCTCTGCATGGGGTACTTCAAGAGGAAACAAACCATAGAGATAGAACTTAGAACTACTTCATTTGGTCAAGTTTCAAGGAGCTAGCACAAACCGTGTTTTATTTAGAATTCCAAACACAGCTATCTATGTAGGAGAAAACAGAGTGAAACCTAAAAATTCAAAGTGTTACTGGAAACGAACGCTTGAACCTAGAAGAGTGAAAATTGGGCAGCCAAGTGGGCTTAGTGAACTGATCATTACCACCAAGTATCATCAAGTTTTGGTGAAAAAATGTGAGCTGAGATATCAGCAAACTAGTAGTATTTGGAAGGTTGGCAACCCCTTTCAAACGAAAGTGCTTTTCGCCAGTCTCTGCATGGGGTACTTCAAGAGGAAACAAACCATAGAGATAGAACTTAGAACTACTTCATTTGGTCAAGTTTCAAGGAGCTAGCACAAACCGTGTTTGATTTAGAATTCCAAACACAGCTATCTATGTAGGAGAAAACAGAGTGAAACCTAAAAATTCAAAGTGTTACTGGAAACGAACGCTTGAATCTAGAAGAGTGAAAATTGGGCAGCCAAGTGGGCTAAGTGAACTGATCATTACCACCAAGTATCATCAAGATTTGCTGAAAAATGTTTGCTGAGATTTCAGCATACTAGTAGTTTTTTGGAAGCTTGGCCACCCCTTTCAAACGAAAGGGACTTTCGCCAGTCTCTGCATGGGGTACTTCAAGAGGAAACAAACCATAGAGATAGAACTTAGAACTACTTCATTTGGTCAAGTTTCAAGGAGCTAGCACAAACCGTGTTTGATTTAGAATTCCAAACACAGCTATCTATGTAGGAGAAAACCGAGTGAAACCTAATAATTCAAAGTGTTACTGGAAACGAACGCTTGAACCTAGAAGAGTGAAAATTGGGCAGCCAAGTGGGCTTAGTGAACTGATCATTACCACCAAGTATCATCAAGATTTGGTGAAAAAATGTTTGCTGAGATTTCAGCAAACTAATAGTTTTTTGGAAGCTTGGCAACCCCTTTCAAACGAAAGTGTTTTTCGCCAGTCTCTGCATGGGGGTACTTCAAGAGGAAACAAACCATAGAGATAGAACTTAGAACTACTTCATTTGGTCAACTTTCAAGGAGCTAGCACAAACCGTGTTTTATTTAGAATTCCAAACACACCTATCTATGTAGGAGAAAACAGAGTGAAACCTAAAATTTCAAAGTGTTACTGGAAACGAATGCTTCAACCTAGAAGAATAAAAATTGGGCAGCCAAGTGGGATTAGTGAACTGATCATTACCACCAAGTATCATCAAGATTTGGTGAAAAAATGTTTGCTGAGATTTCAGCAAACTAGTAGTTTTTTGGAAGCTTGGCAACCCCTTTCAAACGAAAGTGTTTTTCGCCAGTCTATGCATGGGGTACTTAAAGAGGAAACAATCCATAGAGATAGAACTTAGAACTACTTCATTTGGTCAAGTATCAAGGAGCTAGCACAAACCGTGTTTGATTTAGAGTTTCAAACACCTCTATCTATATAGCAGAAAACAGAGTGAAACATAAATATTCAAAGTGTTACTGGAAACGAACGCTTGAACCTACAAGAGTGAAAATTGGGCAGCCAAGTGGGCTTAGTGAACTGATCATTACCACCAAGTATCATCAAGATTTGGTGAAAAAATGTTTGCTGAGATTTCAGCAAACTAGTAGTTTTTTGGTAGCCTGGCAAAACCTTTCAAACGAAAGTCCTTTTCGCCAGTCTCTGCATGGGGTACTTCAAGAAGAAAAAAACCATAGAGATAGAACTTAGAACTACTTCATTTGGTCAACTTTCAAGGAGCTAGCACAAAACGTGTTTGATTTAGAATTCTAAACACAGCTATCTATGTAGGAGAAAACAGAGTGAAACCTAAAAATTCAAACTGTTACTGGAAACGAATGCTTCAACCTAGAAGAATAAAAATTGGGCAGCCAAGAGGGATTAGTGAACTGATCTTTACCACCAAGTATCATCAAGATTTGGTGAAAAAATGTTTGCTGAGATTTCAGCAAACTAGTAGTTTTTTGGAAGCTTGGCAACAACTTTCAAACGAAAGTTTTTTTCGCCAGTCTATGCATGGGGTACTTCAAGAGGAAACAATCCCTAGAGATAGAACTTAGAACTACTTCATTTGGTCAAGTTTCAAGGAGCTAGCACAAACCGTGTTTGATTAGAGTTTCAAACACCTCTATCTATATAGCAGAAAACAGAGTGAAACCTAAAAATTCAAAGTGTTACTGGAAACAAACGCTTGAACCGAGAAGAGTGAAAATGGGGCAGCCAAGTCGGCTTAGTGAACTGATCATTACCACCAAGTATCATCAAGATTTGGTGAAAAAATGTTTGCTGAGATTTCAGCAAACTAGAAGTTTTTTTGGAAGCTTGGCAACCCCTTTCAAACGAAAGTGTTTTTCGCCAGTCTCTGCATGGGGTACTTCAAGAGGAAACAAACCTTATAGATAGAACTTAAAACTACTTCATTTGGTCAAGTTTCAAGGAGCTAGCACAAACCGTTTTTGATTAAAGTTTCAAACACCTCTATCTATATAGCAGAAAACAGAGTGAAACCTAAAAATTCAAAGTGTTACTGGAAACGAACGCTTGAACCTAGAAGAGTGAAAATTGGGCAGCCAAGTGGGCTTAGTGAACTGATCATTACCACCAAGTATGATCAAGATTTGCTGAAAAAATGTTTGCTGAGATTTCAGCAAAACTAGTAGTTTTTTGGAAACTTGGCCACCCATTCAAACGAAAGGGACTTTCGCCAGTCTCTGCATGGGTTACTTCAAGAGGAAACAAACCATATAGATAGAACTTAGAACTACTTCATTTGGTAAAGTTTCAAGGAGCTAGCACAAACCGTGTTTGATTTAGAGTTTCAAACACATCTATCTCTATAGCAGAAAACAGAGTGAAAGATAAAAATTCAAAGTGTTACTGGAAACGAACGCTTCAACCTAGAAGAGTGAAAATTGGGAAGCCAAGTGGGCATAGTGAACTGATCATTACCACCAAGTATCATCAAGATTTGCTGAAAAAATATTTGCTGAGATTTCAGCAAACTAGTAGTTTTTTTGGAAGTTTGGCAACCCCTTTCAAACGAAAGTGTTTTTCGCCAGTCTCTGCATGGGGTACTTCAAGAGGAAACAAACCATAGAGATAGAACTTAGAACTACTTCATTTGGTCAAGTTTCAAAGAGCTAGCTCACACCGTGTTTGATTTAGAATTCCAAACACAGCTATCTATGCAGGAGAAAACAGAGTGA
>NW_027510426.1:0-34023 GCF_048772815.1 Callospermophilus lateralis
CATGTTGGATTTAGAGTTCCAAATTCATCTATCTTATATAGGAGAGAACAGAGTGAAACCTAAATATAAAAACTGGTACTGTAGACGAACGCTTCAACCTAGAAGAACAAAATTTGGTAAGCCAAGTGGGATTTGTGTACTGATCATTACCACCAAATATCATCAAGATTGGGTGAAAAAATATTTGCTGGTATTTCGGAAACTCGTTATTTCTTAGAAGCTTGGCAACCCCTCTCAATGAAGTGCTTTTCCAAAGTCTGTGCCTAGGGCTACATGAAGAGGAAAACAAACCATAGAGACAAAACTGAGAACTCCTTTATTTTGTCAAGTTTCAAAGAGCTACTACAAACCATGTTGGATTTAGAGTTCCAAATTCATCTATCTATATATGAGAGAACATATTGAAACCTAAATATAAAAACTGCTACTGTAGACGAACGCTTCAACCTAGAAGAACAAAATTTGGTGAGCTAGTGGGATTTGTGTACTGATCATTAGCAACAAGTATCATCAAGATTGGGTGAAAAAATATTTGCTGGTAATTCGGAAATTCGTGATTCTTAGAAGCTTGGCAACCCCTCTCAATGAAAGTGCTTTTCCACAGTCTGTGCCTAGGGCTACATGAAGAGGAAACAAACCATAGAGACAAAACTGAGAACTCCTTTATTTTGTCAAGTTTCAAGAGCTACTACAAACCATGTTGGATTTAGAGTTCCAAAATTCATCTATCTATATAGGAGAGAGCAGAGGGAAACCTAAATATAAAAACTGCTACTGTAGACGAATGCTTCAACCTAGAAGAACAAAATTTGGTGAGCCAACTGGGACTTGTATACTGATCATTAGCAACAAGTATCATCAAGATTGGGTGAAAAAATATTTGCTGGTATTTCGGAAACTCGTTATTTCTTAGAAGCTTGGCAACCCCTCTCAATGAAAGTGCTTTTCCACAGTCTGTGCCTAGGGCTACTTGAAGAGGAAACAAACCATCGAGACAAATCTGAGAACTCCTTTATTTTGTCAAGTTTCAAAGAGCTACTACAAACCATGTTGGATTTAGAGTTCCAAATTCATCTATCTATATATGAGAGAACAGAGGGAAACCTAAATATAAAAACTGCTACTGTAGACGAACGCTTCAACCTAGAAGAACAAAATTTGGTAAGCCAAGTGAGATTTGTGTACTGATCATTACCACCAAGTATCATCAAGATTGGGTGAAAAAATATTTGCTTTTATTTCGGAAACTCGTTATTTCTTAGAAGGTTGGCAACCCCTCTCAATGAAAGTGCTTTTTCACAGTCTGTGCCTAGGGCTACTTGAAGAGGAAACAAACCAAAGGGACAAATCTGAGAACTCCTTTATTTTGCAAAGTTTCAAAGAGCTACTACAAACCATGTTGGAATTAGAGTTCCAAATTCATCTATCTATATAGGAGAGAACAGAGAGAAACTAAATATAAAAACTGTACTGTAGATGAACGCTTCAACCTAGAAGAACAAAATTTGGTGAGCCAAGTGGGATTTGTGTACTGATCATTACCACCAAGTATCAACAAGATTGTGTGAAAAATATTTGCTGGTATTTCGGAAACTCGTTATTTCTTAGAAGCTTGGCAACCCATCTCAATGAAAGTGCTTTCCACTGTCTGTGCCTAGGGCTACTTGAAGAGGAAACAAACCATAGAGACAAAACTGAGAACTACTTTATTTTGTCAAGTTTCAAGGAGCTACTACAAAGCATGTTGGATTTAGAGTTCCAAATTCATCTATCTATATAGGAGAGAACAGAGGGAAACCTAAATATAAAAACTGCTACTGTAGACGAACGCTTCAACCTAGAAGAACAAAATTTGGTAAGCCAAGTGGGATTTGTGTACTGATCATTACCACCAAGTATCATCAAGATTGGGTGAAAAATATTTCCTGATATTTCGGAAACTCGATATTTCTTAGAAGCTTGGCAACCCCTCTCAATGAAAGTGCTTTTCCACAGTCTGTGCCTAGGGCTACTTGAAGAGGAAACAAACCATAGAGACAAATCTGAGACTCCTTTATTTTGTCAAGTTTCAAAGAGCTACTACAAACCATGTTGGATTTAGAGTTCCAAATTCATCTATCTATATAGGAGAGAGCAGAGGGAAACCTAAATATAAAAACTGATACTGTAGACGAACGCCTTCAAAATAGAAGAACAAAATTTGGTGAGCCAAGTGGGATTTGTGTACTGATCATTACCACCAAGTTTCATCAAGATTAGGTGAAAAAAATATTTGCTGGTATTTCGGAAACTCGTGATATCTTAGAAGCTTGGCAACCCCTCTCAATGAAAGTGCTTTTCCACAGTCTGTGCCTAGGTCTACTTGAAGAGGAAACAAACCATAGAGACAAATCTGAGAACTCCTTTATTTTGTCAAGTTTCAAAGAGCTACTACAAACCCATGTTGGATTTAGAGTTCCAAATTCATCTATCTATATAGGAGAGAACAGAGAGAAACCTAAATATAAAAACTGCTACTGTAGACGAACGCTTCAACCTAGAAGACCAAATTTGGTAAGCCAAGTGGGATTTGTGTACTGATCATTACCACCAAGTATCAACAAGATTGGGTGAAAAAATATTTGCTGGTATTTCGGAAACTCGTTATTTCTTAGAAGCTTGGCAAACCATCTCAATGAAAGTGCTTTCCACAGTCTGTGCCTAGGGCTACTTTAAGAGGAAACAAACCATAGACACAAACCTGAGAACTCCTTTATTTTGTCAAGTTTCAAAGAGCTACTACAAACCATGTTGGATTTAGAGTTCCAAATTCATCTATCTATATAGGAGAGAACAGAGAGAAACCTAAATATAAAAACTGCTACTGTAGACGAACGCTTCAACCTAGAAGAACAAAATTTGGTGAGCCAGGTGGGATTTGTGTACTGATCATTACCACCAAGTATCAACAAGAGTGTGTGAAAAAATATTTGCTGGTATTTCAGAAACTCGTTATTTCTTAGAAGCTTGGCAACTCATCTCAATAAAAGTGCCTTCCACAGTCTGTGCCTAGGGCTACTTGAAGAGGAAACAAACCATAGAGACAAAACTGAGAACTCTTTATTTTTGTCAAGTTTCAAAGAGCTACTACAAAGCATGTTGGATTTAGAGTTCCAAATTCATCTAGCTATATAGGAGAGAACAGAGGGAAACCTAAATATAAAAACTGCTACTGTACATGAACGCTTCAACCTAGAAGAACAAAATTTGGTGAGCCAAGTGGGATTTGTGTACTGATCATTAGCAACAAGTATCATCAAGATTGGGTGAAAAAATATTTGCTGGTATTTCGGAAACTCGTAATTTCTTAGAAGCTTGGCAACCCCTCTCAATGAAAGTGGTTTCCACAGTCTGTGCCTAGGGCTACTTGAAGAGGGAACAAACTATAGAGACAAAACTGAGAACTCCTTTATTCTGTCAAGTTTCAAGGAGCTACTACAAAGCATGTTGGATTTAGAGTTCCAAATTCATCTATCTATGTAGGAGAGAACAGAGGGAATCCTAGATATAAAAACTGCTACTGTAGACGAACGCTTCAACCTAGAAGAACAAAATTTGGTGAGCCAAGTGGGATTTGTGTACTGATCATTACCACCAAGTATCATCAAGATTGGGTGAAAAAATATTTGCTGGTATTTCGGAAACTCGTGATTTCTTAGAAGCTTGGCAACCCCTCTCAATGAAAGTGCTTTTCACAGTCTGTGCCTAGGTCTACTTGAAGAGGAAACAAACCATAGAGACAAAACAGAGAACTCCTTTATTTTGTCAGGTTTCAAAGAGCTACTACAAACCATGTTGGATTTAGAGTTCCAAATTCATCTATCTATATGGGAGAGAACAGAGGGAAACCTAAATATAAAAACTGCTACTGTAGACGAACGCTTCAACCTAGAAGAACAAAATTTGGTGAGCCAAGTGGGATTTGTGTACTGATCATTACCACCAAGTATCATCAAGATTGGGTGAAAAAATATTTGCTGGTATTTCGGAAAGTCGTTATTTCGTAGAAGCTTGGCAACCCCTCTCAATTAAAGTGCTTTCCACAGTCTGTGCCTAGGGCTACTTGAAGAGGAAACAAACCATAGAGACAAAACTGAGAACTCCTTATTTTGTCAAGTTTCAAAGAGCTACTACAAACCATGTTGGATTTAGAGTTCCAAATTCATCTATCTATATGGGAGAGAACAGAGGGAAACCTAAATATAAAAATTGCTACTGTAGACGAACGCTTCAACCTAGAAGAACAAAATTTGGTGAGCCAAGTGGGATTTGTGTACTGATCATTACCACCAAGTATCAACAAGATTGTGTGAAAAAATATTTGCTGGTATTTCGGAAACTCGTTATTTCTTAGAAGCTTGGCAAACCATCCCAATGAAAGTGCTTTCCACTGTCTGTGCCTAGGGCTACGTTAAGAGGAAACAAACCATAGAGACAAAACTGAGAACTCCTTTATTTTGTCAAGTTTCAAAGAGCTACTACAAACCATGTTGGATTTAGAGTTTCAAATTCATCTATCTATATAGGAGAGAACAGAGGGAAACCTTAATATAAAAACTGCTACTGTACACGAACGCTTCCACCTAGAAGAACAAAATTAGGTGAGCCAAGTGGGATTTGTGTACTGATCATTAGCAACATGTATCATCAAGATTGGGTGAAAAAATATTTGCTGGTATTTCGGAAACTCGTAATTTCTTAGAAGCTTGGCAACCCCTCTCAATGAAAGTGGTTTTCCACAGTCTGTGCCTAGGGCTAATTGAAGAGGGAACAAACCATAGAGAAAAAACTGAGAACTCCTTTATTCTGTCAAGTTTCAAGGAGCTACTACAAAGCATGTTGGATTTAGAGTTCCGAATTCATCTATCTATATAGGAGAGAACAGAGGGAATCCTAGATATAAAAACTGCTACTGTAGACGAACGTTTCAACCTAGAAGAACAAAATTTGGTGAGCCAAGTGGGATTTGTGTACTGATCATTACCACCAAGTATCATCAAGATTGGGTGAAAAAATATTCGCTGGTATTTCGGAAACTCGTTATTTCGTAGAAGCTTGGCAACCCCTCTCAATTAAAGTGCTTTCCACAGTCTGTGCCTAGGGCTACTTGAAGAGGAAACAAACCATAGAGACAAAACTGAGAACTCCTTTATTTTGTCAAGTTTCAAAGAGCTACTACAAACCATGTTGGATTTAGAGTTCCAAATTCATCTATCTATATGGAAGAGAACAGAGGGAAACCTAAATATAAAAATTGCTACTGTAGACGAACGCTTCAACCTAGAAGAACAAAATTTGGTGAGCCAAGTGGGATTTGTGTACTGATCATTACCACGAAGTATCATCAAGATTGGGTGAAAAAATATTTGCTGGTATTTCGGAAACTCGTTATTTCTTAGAAGCTTGGCAACCCCTCTCAATGAAAGTGATTTTCCACAGTCTGTGCCTAGGGCTACTTGAAGAGGAAACAAACCATAGAGACAAAACTGAGAACTCCTTTATTTTTCAAGTTTCAAGGAGCTACTACAAAGCATGTTGGATTTAGAGTTCCAAATTCATCTATCTATATAGGAGAGAACAGAGTGAAACCTAAATATAAAAACTGGTACTGTAGACGAACGCTTCAACCTAGAAGAACAAAATTTGGTAAGCCAAGTGGGATTTGTGTACTGATCATTACCACCAAATATCATCAAGATTGGGTGAAAAAATATTTGCTGGTATTTCGGAAACTCGTTATTTCTTAGAAGCTTGGCAACCCCTCTCAATGAAAGTGCTTTTCCAAAGTCTGTGCCTAGGGCTACATGAAGAGGAAACAAACCATAGAGACAAAACTGAGAACTCCTTTATTTTGTCAAGTTTCAAAGAGCTACTACAAACCATGTTGGATTTAGAGTTCCAAATTCATCTATCTATATATGAGAGAACATATTGAAACCTAAATATAAAAACTGCTACTGTAGACGAACGCTTCAACCTAGAAGAACAAAATTTGGTGAGCCTAGTGGGATTTGTGTACTGATCATTAGCAACAAGTATCATCAAGATTGGGTGAAAAAATATTTGCTGGTAATTCGGAAATTCGTGATTTCTTAGAAGCTTGGCAACCCCTCTCAATTAAAGTGCTTTTCCACAGTCTGTGCCTAGGGCTACATGAAGAGGAAACAAACCATAGAGACAAAACTGAGAACTCCTTTATTTTGTCAAGTTTCAAAGAGCTACTACAAACCATGTTGGATTTAGAGTTCCAAATTCATCTATCTATATAGGAGAGAGCAGAGGGAAACCTAAATATAAAAACTGCTACTGTAGACGAATGCTTCAACCTAGAAGAACAAAATTTGGTGAGCCAACTGGGACTTGTATACTGATCATTAGCAACAAGTATCATCAAGATTGGGTGAAAAATATTTGCTGGTATTTCGGAAACTCGTTATTTCTTAGAAGCTTGGCAACCCCTCTCAATGAAAGTGCTTTTCCACAGTCTGTGCCTAGGGCTACTTGAAGAGGAAACAAACCATCGAGACAAATCTGAGAACTCCTTTATTTTGTCAAGTTTCAAAGAGCTACTACAAACCATGTTGGATTTAGAGTTCCAAATTCATCTATCTATATATGAGAGAACAGAGGGAAACCTAAATATAAAAACTGCTACTGTAGACGAACGCTTCAACCTAGAAGAACAAAATTTGGTAAGCCAAGTGAGATTTGTGTACTGATCATTACCACCAAGTATCATCAAGATTGGGTGAAAAAATATTTGCTTTTATTTCGGAAACTCGTTATTTCTTAGAAGGTTGGCAACCCCTCTCAATGAAAGTGCTTTTTCACAGTCTGTGCCTAGGGCTACTTGAAGAGGAAACAAACCAAAGGGACAAATCTGAGAACTCCTTTATTTTGCAAAGTTTCAAAGAGCTACTACAAACCATGTTGGAATTAGAGTTCCAAATTCATCTATCTATATAGGAGAGAACAGAGAGAAACCTAAATATAAAAACTGTACTGTAGATGAACGCTTCAACCTAGAAGAACAAAATTTGGTGAGCCAAGTGGGATTTGTGTACTGATCATTACCACCAAGTATCAACAAGATTGTGTGAAAAAATATTTGCTGGTATTTCGGAAACTCGTTATTTCTTAGAAGCTTGGCAACCCATCTCAATGAAAGTGCTTTCCACTGTCTGTGCCTAGGGCTACTTGAAGAGGAAACAAACCATAGAGACAAAACTGAGAACTACTTTATTTTGTCAAGTTTCAAAGAGCTACTACAAACCATGTTGGATTTAGAGTTCCAAATTCATCTATCTATATATGTGAGAACAGAGTGAAACCTAAATATAAAAACTGCTACTGTAGACGAACGCTTCAACCTAGAAGAACAAAATTTGTTGAGCCAAGTGGGATGTGTGTACTGATGATTAGCAACAAGTATCATCAAGATTGGGTGAAAAAATATTTGCTGGTATTTCGGAAACTCGTTATTTCTTAGAAGCTTGGCAACCCCTCTCAATGAAAGTGCTTTTCCAAAGTCTGTGCCTAGGGCTACATGAAGAGGAAACAAACCATAGAGACAAAACTGAGAACTCCTTTATTTTGTCAAGTTTCAAAGAGCTACTACAAACCATGTTGGATTTAGAGTTCCAAATTCATCTATCTATATATGAGAGAAAATAGTGAAAACTAAATATAAAAACTGCTACTGTAGACGAACGCTTCAACCTAGAAGAACAAAATTTGGTGAGCCTAGTGGGATTTGTGTACTGATCATTAGCAACAAGTATCATCAAGATTGGGTGAAAAAATATTTGCTGGTATTTCGGAAATTCGTGATTTCTTAGAAGCTTGGCAACCCCTCTCAATGAAAGTGCTTTTCCACAGTCTGTGCCTAGGGCTACTTGAAGAGGAAACAAACCATAGAGACAAAACTGAGAACTCCTTTATTTTGTCAAGTTTCAAGGAGCTACTACAAAGCATGTTGGATTTAGAGTTCCAAATTCATCTATCTATATAGGAGAGAACAGAGGGAAACCTAAATATAAAAACTGCTACTGTAGACGAACGCTTCAACCTAGAAGAACAAAATTTGGTAAGCCAAGTGGGATTTGTGTACTGATCATTACCACCAAGTATCATCAAGATTGGGTGAAAAAATATTTCCTGGTATTTCGGAAACTCGATATTTCTTAGAAGCTTGGCAACCCCTCTCAATGAAAGTGCTTTTCCACAGTCTGTGCCTAGGGCTACTTGAAGAGGAAACAAACCATAGAGACAAATCTGAGAACTCCTTTATTTTGTCAAGTTTCAAAGAGCTACTACAAACCATGTTGGATTTAGAGTTCCAAATTCATCTATCTATATAGGAGAGAGCAGAGGGAAACCTAAATATAAAAACTGCTACTGTAGACGAACGCTTCAACCTAGAAGAACAAAATTTGGTGAGCCAAGTGGGATTTGTGTACTGATCATTACCACCAAGTATCATCAAGATTAGGTGAAAAAATATTTGCTGGTATTTCGGAAACTCGTGATATCTTAGAAGCTTGGCAACCCCTCTCAATGAAAGTGCTTTTCCACAGTCTGTGCCTAGGTCTACTTGAAGAGGAAACAAACCATAGAGACAAATCTGAGAACTCCTTTATTTTGTCAAGTTTCAAAGAGCTACTACAAACCATGTTGGATTTAGAGTTCCAAATTCATCTATCTATATAGGAGAGAACAGAGAGAAACCTAAATATAAAAACTGCTACTGTAGACGAACGCTTCAACCTAGAAGACCAAATTTGGTAAGCCAAGTGGGATTTGTGTACTGATCATTACCACCAAGTATCAACAAGATTGGGTGAAAAAATATTTGCTGGTATTTCGGAAACTCGTTATTTCTTAGAAGCTTGGCAAACCATCTCAATGAAAGTGCTTTCCACAGTCTGTGCCTAGGGCTACTTTAAGAGGAAACAAACCATAGACACAAACCTGAGAACTCCTTTATTTTGTCAAGTTTCAAAGAGCTACTACAAACCATGTTGGATTTAGAGTTCCAAATTCATCTATCTATATAGGAGAGAACAGAGAGAAACCTAAATATAAAAACTGCTACTGTAGACAAACGCTTCAACCTAGAAGAACAAAATTTGGTGAGCCAGGTGGGATTTGTGTACTGATCATTACCACCAAGTATCAACAAGAGTGTGTGAAAAAATATTTGCTGGTATTTCAGAAACTCGTTATTTCTTAGAAGCTTGGCAACCCATCTCAATAAAAGTGCCTTCCACAGTCTGTGCCTAGGGCTACTTGAAGAGGAAACAAACCATAGAGACAAAACTGAGAACTCTTTATTTTGTCAAGTTTCAAAGAGCTACTACAAAGCATGTTGGATTTAGAGTTCCAAATTCATCTAGCTATATAGGAGAGAACAGAGGGAAACCTAAATATAAAAACTGCTATTGTACATGAACGCTTCAACCTAGAAGAACAAAATTTGGTGAGCCAAGTGGGATTTGTGTACTGATCATTAGCAACAAGTATCATCAAGATTGGGTGAAAAAATATTTGCTGGTATTTCGGAAACTCGTAATTTCTTAGAAGCTTGGCAACCCCTCTCAATGAAAGTGGTTTCCACAGTCTGTGCCTAGGGCTACTTGAAGAGGGAACAAACTATAGAGACAAAACTGAGAACTCCTTTATTCTGTCAAGTTTCAAGGAGCTACTACAAAGCATGTTGGATTTAGAGTTCCAAATTCATCTATCTATGTAGGAGAGAACAGAGGGAATCCTAGATATAAAAACTGCTACTGTAGACGAACGCTTCAACCTAGAAGAACAAAATTTGGTGAGCCAAGTGGGATTTGTGTACTGATCATTACCACCAAGTATCATCAAGATTGGGTGAAAAAATATTTGCTGGTATTTCGGAAACTCGTGATTTCTTAGAAGCTTGGCAACCCCTCTCAATGAAAGTGCTTTTCCACAGTATGTGCCTAGGTCTACTTGAAGAGGAAACAAACCATAGAGACAAAACTGAGAACTCCTTTATTTTGTCAGGTTTCAAAGAGCTACTACAAACCATGTTGGATTTAGAGTTCCAAATTCATCTATCTATATGGGAGAGAACAGAGGGAAACCTAAATATAAAAACTGCTACTGTAGACGAACGCTTCAACCTAGAAGAACAAAATTTGGTGAGCCAAGTGGGATTTGTGTACTGATCATTACCACCAAGTATCAACAAGATTGTGTGAAAAAATATTTGCTGGTATTTCGGAAACTCATTATTTCTTAGAAGCTTGGCAAACCATCCCAATGAAAGTGCTTTCCACAGTCTGTGCCTAGGTCTACTTGAAGAGGAAACAAACCATAGAGACAAAACTGAGAACTCCTTTATTTTGTCAAGTTTCAAAGAGCTACTACAAACCATGTTGGATTTAGAGTTTCAAATTCATCTATCTATATAGGAGAGAACAGAGGGAAACCTTAATATAAAAACTGCTACTGTACACGAACGCTTCAACATAGAAGAACAAAATTAGGTGAGCCAAGTGGGATTTGTGTACTGATCATTACCACCAAATATCATCAAGATTGGGTGAAAAAATATTTCCTGGTATTTCAGAAACTCGTTATTTCTTAGAAGCTTGGCAACCCCTCTCAATGAAAGTGCTTTTCCAAAGTCTGTGCCTAGGGCTACATGAAGAGGAAACAAACCATAGAGAAAAAACTGAGAACTCCTTTATTTTGTCAAGTTTCAAAGAGCTACTACAAACCATGTTGGATTTAGAGTTCCAAATTCATCTATCTATATATGAGAGAACATATTGAAACCTAAATATAAAAACTGCTACTGTAGACGAACGCTTCAACCTAGAAGAAAAAAATTTGGTGAGCCTAGTGGGATTTGTGTACTGATCATTAGCAACAAGTATCATCAAGATTGGGTGAAAAAATATTTGCTGGTATTTCGGAAATTCGTGATTTCTTAGAAGCTTGGCAACCCCTCTCAATGAAAGTGCTTTTCCACAGTCTGTGCCTAGGGCTACATGAAGAGGAAACAAACCATAGAGACAAAACTGAGAACTCCTTTATTTTGTCAAGTTTCAAAGAGCTACTACAAACCATGTTGGATTTAGAGTTCCAAATTCATCTATCTATATAGGAGAGAGCAGAGGGAAACCTAAATATAAAAACTGCTACTGTAGACGAATGCTTCAACCTAGAAGAACAAAATTTGGTGAGCCAACTGGGACTTGTGTACTGATCATTAGCAACAAGTATCATCAAGATTGGGTGAAAAAATATTTGCTGGTATTTCGGAAACTCGTTATTTCTTAGAAGCTTGGCAACCCCTCTCAATGAAAGTGCTTTTCCACAGTCTGTGCCTAGGGCTACTTGAAGAGGAAACAAACCATCGAGACAAATCTGAGAACTCCTTTATTTTGTCAAGTTTCAAAGAGCTACTACAAACCATGTTGGATTTAGAGTTCCAAATTCATCTATCTATATATGAGAGAACAGAGGGAAACCTAAATATAAAAACTGCTACTGTAGACGAACGCTTCAACCTAGAAGAACAAAATTTGGTAAGCCAAGTGGGATTTGTGTACTGATCATTACCACCAAGTATCATCAAGATTTTGTGAAAAAATATTTGCTGGTATTTCGGAAACTCGTTATTTCGTAGAAGATTGGCAACCCCTCTCAATTAAAGTGCTTTCCACAGTCTGTGCCTAGGGCTACTTGAAGAGGAAACAAACCATAGAGACAAAACTGAGAACTCCTTTATTTTGTCAAGTTTCAAAGAGCTACTACAAACCATGTTGGATTTAGAGTTCCAAATTCATCTATCTATATGGGAGAGAACAGAGGGAAACCTAAATATAAAAATTGCTACTGTAGACGAACGCTTCAACATAGAAGAACAAAATTTGGTGAGCCAAGTGGGATTTGTGTACTGATCATTACCACGAAGTATCATCAAGATTGGGTGAAAAAATATTTGCTGGTATTTCGGAAACTCGTTATTTCTTAGAAGCTTGGCAACCCCTCTCAATGAAAGTGATTTTCCACAGTCTGTGCCTAGGGCTACTTGAAGAGGAAACAAACCATAGAGACAAAACTGAGAACTCCTTTATTTTTCAAGTTTCAAGGAGCTCCTACAAAGCATGTTGGATTTAGAGTTCCAAATTCATCTATCTATATAGGAGAGAACAGAGTGAAACCTAAATATAAAAACTGCTCCTGTAGACGAACGCTTCAACCTAGAAGAACAAAATTTGGTAAGCCAAGTGGGATTTGTGTACTGATCATTACCACCAAATATCATCAAGATTGGGTGAAAAAATATTTCCTGGTATTTCGGAAACTCGTTATTTCTTAGAAGCTTGGCAACCCCTCTCAATGAAAGTGCTTTTCCAAAGTCTGTGCCTAGGGCTACATGAAGAGGAAACAAACCATAGAGACAAAACTGAGAACTCCTTTATTTTGTCAAGTTTCAAAGAGCTACTACAAACCATGTTGGATTTAGAGTTCCAAATTCATCTATCTATATATGAGAGAACATATTGAAACCTAAATATAAAAACTGCTACTGTAGACGAACGCTTCAACCTAGAAGAAAAAAATTTGGTGAGCCTAGTGGGATTTGTGTACTGATCATTAGCAACAAGTATCATCAAGATTGGGTGAAAAAATATTTGCTGGTATTTCGGAAATTCGTGATTTCTTAGAAGCTTGGCAACCCCTCTCAATGAAAGTGCTTTTCCACAGTCTGTGCCTAGGGCTACATGAAGAGGAAACAAACCATAGAGACAAAACTGAGAACTCCTTTATTTTGTCAAGTTTCAAAGAGCTACTACAAACCATGTTGGATTTAGAGTTCCAAATTCATCTATCTATATAGGAGAGAGCAGAGGGAAACCTAAATATAAAAACTGCTACTGTAGACGAATGCTTCAACCTAGAAGAACAAAATTTGGTGAGCCAACTGGGACTTGTGTACTGATCATTAGCAACAAGTATCATCAAGATTGGGTGAAAAAATATTTGCTGGTATTTCGGAAACTCGTTATTTCTTAGAAGCTTGGCAACCCCTCTCAATGAAAGTGCTTTTCCACAGTCTGTGCCTAGGGCTACTTGAAGAGGAAACAAACCATCGAGACAAATCTGAGAACTCCTTTATTTTGTCAAGTTTCAAAGAGCTACTACAAACCATGTTGGATTTAGAGTTCCAAATTCATCTATCTATATATGAGAGAACAGAGGGAAACCTAAATATAAAAACTGCTACTGTAGACGAACGCTTCAACCTAGAAGAACAAAATTTGGTAAGCCAAGTGGGATTTGTGTACTGATCATTACCACCAAGTATCATCAAGATTGGGTGAAAAAATATTTGCTGGTATTTCGGAAACTCGTTATTTCTTAGAAGGTTGGCAACCCCTCTCAATGAAAGTGCTTTTCCACAGTCTGTGCCTAGGGCTACTTGAAGAGGAAACAAACCAAAGGGACAAATCTGAGAACTCCTTTATTTTGCAAAGTTTCAAAGAGCTACTACAAACCATGTTGGATTTAGAGTTCCAAATTCATCTATCTATATAGGAGAGAACAGAGAGAAACCTAAATATAAAAACTGTACTGTAGACGAACGCTTCAACTTAGAAGAACAAAATGTGGTGAGCCAAGTGGGATTTGTGTGCTGATCATTACCACCAAGTATCAACAAGATTGTGTGAAAAAATATTTGCTGGTATTTCGGAAACTCGTTATTTCTTTGAAGCTTGGCAACCCATCTCAATGAAAGTGCTTTCCACTGTCTGTGCCTAGGGCCACTTGAAGAGGAAACAAACCATAGAGACAAAACTGAGAACTACTTTATTTTGTCAAGTTTCAAAGAGCTACTACAAACCATGTTGGATTTAGAGTTCCAAATTCATCTATCTATATATGTGAGAACAGAGTGAAACCTAAATATAAAAACTGCTACTGTAGACGAACGCTTCAACCTAGAAGAACAAAATTTGTTGAGCCAAGTGGCATGTGTGTACTGATGATTAGCAACAAGTATCATCAAGATTGGGTGAAAAAATATTTGCTGGTATTTCGGAAACTCGTTATTTCTTAGAAGCTTGGCAACCCGTCTCAATGAAAGTGCTTTTCCAAAGTCTGTGCCTAGGGCTACATGAAGAGGAAACAAACCATAGAGACAAAACTGAGAACTCCTTTATTTTGTCAAGTTTCAAAGAGCTACTACAAACCATGTTGGATTTAGAGTTCCAAATTCATCTATCTATATATGAGAGAAAATAGTGAAACCTAAATATAAAAACTGCTACTGTAGACGAACGCTTCAACCTAGAAGAACAAAATTTGGTGAGCCTAGTGGGATTTGTGTACTGATCATTAGCAACAAGTATCATCAAGATTGGGTGAAAAAATATTTGCTGGTATTTCGGAAATTCGTGATTTCTTAGAAGCTTGGCAACCCCTCTCAATGAAAGTGCTTTTCCACAGTCTGTGCCTAGGGCTACTTGAAGAGGAAACAAACCATAGAGACAAAACTGAGAACTCCTTTATTTTGTCAAGTTAAAGGAGCTACTACAAAGCATGTTCGATTTAGAGTTCCAAATTCATCTATCTATATAGGAGAGAACAGAGGGAAACCTAAATATAAAAACTGCTACTGTAGACGAACGCTTCAACCTAGAAGAACAAAATTTGGTAAGCCAAGTGGGATTGTGTACTGATCATTACCACCAAGTATCATCAAGATTGGGTGAAAAAATATTTCCTGGTATTTCGGAAACTCGATATTTCTTAGAAGCTTGGCAACCCCTCTCAATGAAAGTGCTTTTCCACAGTCTGTGCCTAGGTCTACTTGAAGAGGAAACAAACCATAGAGACAATCTGAGAACTCCTTTATTTTGTCAAGTTTCAAAGAGCTACTACAAACCATGTTGGATTTAGAGTTCCAAATTCATCTATCTATATAGGAGAGACAGAGAGAAACCTAAGTATAAAAACTGCTACTGTAGACGAAGGCTTCAACCTAGAAGTCCAAATTTGGTAAGCCAAGTGGGATTTGTGTACTGATCATTACCACCAAGTATCAACAAGATTGGGTGAAAAAATATTTGCTGGTATTTCGGAAACTCGTTATTTCTTAGAAGCTTTGCAAACCATCTCAATGAAAGTGCTTTCCACAGTCTGTGCCTAGGGCTACTTTAAGAGGAAACAAACCATAGACACAAACCTGACAACTCCTTTATTTTGTCAAGTTTCAAAGAGCTACTACAAACCATGTTGGATTTAGAGTTCCAAATTCATCTATCTATATAGGAGAGAACAGAGAAACCTAAATATAAAAACTGCTACTGTAGACGAACGCTTCAACCTAGAAGAACAAAATTTGGTGAGCCTAGTGGGATTTGTGTACTGATCATTACCACCAAGTATCATCAAGATTGGGTGAAAAAATATTTGCTGGTATTTCGGAAACTCGTGATTTCTTAGAAGCTTGGCAACCCCTCTCAATGAAAGTGCTTTTCCACAGTCTGTGCCTAGGGCTACATGAAGAGGAAACAAACCATAGAGACAAAACTGAGAACTCCTTTATTTTGTCAAGTTTCAAAGAGCTACTACAAACCATGTTGGATTTAGAGTTCCAAATTCATCTATCTATATAGGAGAGAGCAGAGGGAAACCTAAATATAAAAACTGCTACTGTAGACGAATGCTTCAACCTAGAAGAACAAAATTTGGTGAGCCAACTGGGACTTGTGTACTGATCATTAGCAACAAGTATCATCAAGATTGGGTGAAAAAATATTTGCTGGTATTTCGGAAACTCGTTATTTCTTAGAAGCTTGGCAACCCCTCTCAATGAAAGTGCTTTTCCACAGTCTGTGCCTAGGGCTACTTGAAGAGGAAACAAACCATCGAGACAAATCTGAGAACTCCTTTATTTTGTCAAGTTTCAAAGAGCTACTACAAACCATGTTGGATTTAGAGTTCCAAATTCATCTATCTATATATGAGAGAACAGAGGGAAACCTAAATATAAAAACTGCTACTGTAGACGAACGCTTCAACCTAGAAGAACAAAATTTGGTAAGCCAAGTGGGATTTGTGTACTGATCATTACCACCAAGTATCATCAAGATTTTGTGAAAAAATATTTGCTGGTATTTCGGAAACTCGTTATTTCGTAGAAGATTGGCAACCCCTCTCAATTAAAGTGCTTTCCACAGTCTGTGCCTAGGGCTACTTGAAGAGGAAACAAACCATAGAGACAAAACTGAGAACTCCTTTATTTTGTCAAGTTTCAAAGAGCTACTACAAACCATGTTGGATTTAGAGTTCCAAATTCATCTATCTATATGGGAGAGAACAGAGGGAAACCTAAATATAAAAATTGCTACTGTAGACGAACGCTTCAACATAGAAGAACAAAATTTGGTGAGCCAAGTGGGATTTGTGTACTGATCATTACCACGAAGTATCATCAAGATTGGGTGAAAAAATATTTGCTGGTATTTCGGAAACTCGTTATTTCTTAGAAGCTTGGCAACCAATCTCAATGAAAGTGATTTTCCACAGTCTGTGCCTAGGGCTACTTGAAGAGGAAACAAACCATAGAGACAAAACTGAGAACTCCTTTATTTTTCAAGTTTCAAGGAGCTCCTACAAAGCATGTTGGATTTAGAGTTCCAAATTCATCTATCTATATAGGAGAGAACAGAGTGAAACCTAAATATAAAAACTGCTCCTGTAGACGAACGCTTCAACCTAGAAGAACAAAATTTGGTAAGCCAAGTGGGATTTGTGTACTGATCATTACCACCAAATATCATCAAGATTGGGTGAAAAAATATTTCCTGGTATTTCGGAAACTCGTTATTTCTTAGAAGCTTGGCAACCCCTCTCAATGAAAGTGCTTTTCCAAAGTCTGTGCCTAGGGCTACATGAAGAGGAAACAAACCATAGAGACAAAACTGAGAACTCCTTTATTTTGTCAAGTTTCAAAGAGCTACTACAAACCATGTTGGATTTAGAGTTCCAAATTCATCTATCTATATATGAGAGAACATATTGAAACCTAAATATAAAAACTGCTACTGTAGACGAACGCTTCAACCTAGAAGAAAAAAATTTGGTGAGCCTAGTGGGATTTGTGTACTGATCATTAGCAACAAGTATCATCAAGATTGGGTGAAAAAATATTTGCTGGTATTTCGGAAATTCGTGATTTCTTAGAAGCTTGGCAACCCCTCTCAATGAAAGTGCTTTTCCACAGTCTGTGCCTAGGGCTACATGAAGAGGAAACAAACCATAGAGACAAAACTGAGAACTCCTTTATTTTGTCAAGTTTCAAAGAGCTACTACAAACCATGTTGGATTTAGAGTTCCAAATTCATCTATCTATATAGGAGAGAGCAGAGGGAAACCTAAATATAAAAACTGCTACTGTAGACGAATGCTTCAACCTAGAAGAACAAAATTTGGTGAGCCAACTGGGACTTGTGTACTGATCATTAGCAACAAGTATCATCAAGATTGGGTGAAAAAATATTTGCTGGTATTTCGGAAACTCGTTATTTCTTAGAAGCTTGGCAACCCCTCTCAATGAAAGTGCTTTTCCACAGTCTGTGCCTAGGGCTACTTGAAGAGGAAACAAACCATCGAGACAAATCTGAGAACTCCTTTATTTTGTCAAGTTTCAAAGAGCTACTACAAACCATGTTGGATTTAGAGTTCCAAATTCATCTATCTATATATGAGAGAACAGAGGGAAACCTAAATATAAAAACTGCTACTGTAGACGAACGCTTCAACCTAGAAGAACAAAATTTGGTAAGCCAAGTGGGATTTGTGTACTGATCATTACCACCAAGTATCATCAAGATTGGGTGAAAAAATATTTGCTGGTATTTCGGAAACTCGTTATTTCTTAGAAGGTTGGCAACCCCTCTCAATGAAAGTGCTTTTCCACAGTCTGTGCCTAGGGCTACTTGAAGAGGAAACAAACCAAAGGGACAAATCTGAGAACTCCTTTATTTTGCAAAGTTTCAAAGAGCTACTACAAACCATGTTGGATTTAGAGTTCCAAATTCATCTATCTATATAGGAGAGAACAGAGAGAAACCTAAATATAAAAACTGTACTGTAGACGAACGCTTCAACCTAGAAGAACAAAATATGGTGAGCCAAGTGGGATTTGTGTGCTGATCATTACCACCAAGTATCAACAAGATTGTGTGAAAAAATATTTGCTGGTATTTCGGAAACTCGTTATTTCTTTGAAGCTTGGCAACCCATCTCAATGAAAGTGCTTTCCACTGTCTGTGCCTAGGGCCACTTGAAGAGGAAACAAACCATAGAGACAAAACTGAGAACTACTTTATTTTGTCAAGTTTCAAAGAGCTACTACAAACCATGTTGGATTTAGAGTTCCAAATTCATCTATCTATATATGTGAGAACAGAGTGAAACCTAAATATAAAAACTGCTACTGTAGACGAACGCTTCAACCTAGAAGAACAAAATTTGTTGAGCCAAGTGGCATGTGTGTACTGATGATTAGCAACAAGTATCATCAAGATTGGGTGAAAAAATATTTGCTGGTATTTCGGAAACTCGTTATTTCTTAGAAGCTTGGCAACCCGTCTCAATGAAAGTGCTTTTCCAAAGTCTGTGCCTAGGGCTACATGAAGAGGAAACAAACCATAGAGACAAAACTGAGAACTCCTTTATTTTGTCAAGTTTCAAAGAGCTACTACAAACCATGTTGGATTTAGAGTTCCAAATTCATCTATCTATATATGAGAGAAAATAGTGAAACCTAAATATAAAAACTGCTACTGTAGACGAACGCTTCAACCTAGAAGAACAAAATTTGGTGAGCCTAGTGGGATTTGTGTACTGATCATTAGCAACAAGTATCATCAAGATTGGGTGAAAAAATATTTGCTGGTATTTCGGAAATTCGTGATTTCTTAGAAGCTTGGCAACCCCTCTCAATGAAAGTGCTTTTCCACAGTCTGTGCCTAGGTCTACTTGAAGAGGAAACAAACCATAGAGACAAAACTGAGAACTCCTTTATTTTGTCAAGTTTCAAAGAGCTACTACAAAGCATGTTGGATTTAGAGTTCCAAATTCATCTATCTATATAGGAGAGAACAGAGAGAAACCTAAGTATAAAAACTGCTACTGTAGACGAACGCTTCAACCTAGAAGTCCAAATTTGGTAAGCCAAGTGGGATTTGTGTACTGATCATTACCACCAAGTATCAACAAGATTGGGTGAAAAAATATTTGCTGGTATTTCGGAAACTCGTTATTTCTTAGAAGCTTTGCAAACCATCTCAATGAAAGTGCTTTCCACAGTCTGTGCCTAGGGCTACTTTAAGAGGAAACAAACCATAGACACAAACCTGACAACTCCTTTATTTTGTCAAGTTTCAAAGAGCTACTACAAACCATGTTGGATTTAGAGTTCCAAATTCATCTATCTATATAGGAGAGAACAGAGAGAAACCTAAATATAAAAACTGCTACTGTAGACGAACGCTTCAACCTAGAAGAACAAAATTTGGTGAGCCTAGTGGGATTTGTGTACTGATCATTACCACCAAGTATCATCAAGATTGGGTGAAAAAATATTTGCTGGTATTTCGGAAACTCGTGATTTCTTAGAAGCTTGGCAACCCCTCTCAATGAAAGTGCTTTTCCACAGTCTGTGCCTAGGTCTACTTGAAGAGGAAACAAACCATAGAGACAAAACAGAGAACTCCTTTATTTTGTCAGGTTTCAAAGAGCTACTACAAACCATGTTGGATTTAGAGTTCCAAATTCATCTATCTATATGGGAGAGAACAGAGGGAAACCTAAATATAAAAACTGCTACTGTAGACGAACGCTTCAACCTAGAAGAACAAAATTTGGTGAGCCAAGTGGGATTTGTGTACTGATCATTAGCAACAAGTATCATCAAGATTGGGTGAAAAAATATTTGCTGGTATTTCGGAAACTCGTTATTTCTTAGAAGCTTGGCAAACCATCCCAATGAAAGTGCTTTCCACAGTCTGTGCCTAGGGCTACGTTAAGAGGAAACAAACCATAGAGAAAAAACTGAGAACTCCTTTATTTTGTCAAGTTTCAAAGAGCTACTACAAACCATGTTGGATTTAGAGTTTCAAATTCATCTATCTATATAGGAGAGAACAGAGGGAAACCTTAATATAAAAACTGCTACTGTACACGAACGCTTCAACCTAGAAGAACAAAATTAGGTGAGCCAAGTGGGATTTGTGTACTGATCATTAGCAACAAGTATCATCAAGATTGGGTGAAAAAATATTTGCTGGTATTTCGGAAACTCGTAATTTCTTAGAAGCTTGGCAACCCCTCTCAATGAAAGTGGTTTTCCACAGTCTGTGCCTAGGGCTAATTGAAGAGGGAACAAACCATAGAGAAAAAACTGAGAACTCCTTTATTCTGTCAAGTTTCAAGGAGCTACTACAAAGCATGTTGGATTTAGAGTTCCAAATTCATCTATCTATATAGGAGAGAACAGAGGGAATCCTAGATATAAAAACTGCTACTGTAGACGAACGCTTCAACCTAGAAGAACAAAATTTGGTGAGCCAAGTGGGATTTGTGTACTGATCATTACCACCAAGTATCATCAAGATTGGGTGAAAAAATATTTGCTGGTATTTCGGAAACTCGTTATTTCGTAGAAGCTTGGCAACCCCTCTCAATTAAAGTGCTTTCCACAGTCTGTGCCTAGGGCTACTTGAAGAGGAAACAAACCATAGAGACAAAACTGAGAACTCCTTTATTTTGTCAAGTTTCAAAGAGCTACTACAAACCATGTTGGATTTAGAGTTCCAAATTCATCTATCTATATGGGAGAGAACAGAGGGAAACCTAAATATAAAAATTGCTCCTGTAGACGAACGCTTCAACCTAGAAGAACAAAATTTGGTGAGCCAAGTGGGATTTGTGTACTGATCATTACCACGAAGTATCATCAAGATTGGGTGAAAAAATATTTGCTGGTATTTCGGAAACTCGTTATTTCTTAGAAGCTTGGCAACCCCTCTCAATGAAAGTGATTTTCCACAGTCTGTGCCTAGGGCTACTTGAAGAGGAAACAAACCATAGAGACAAAACTGAGAACTCCTTTATTTTTCAAGTTTCAAGGAGCTCCTACAAAGCATGTTGGATTTAGAGTTCCAAATTCATCTATCTATATAGGAGAGAACAGAGTGAAACCTAAATATAAAAACTGCTCCTGTAGACGAACGCTTCAACCTAGAAGAACAAAATTTGGTAAGCCAAGTGGGATTTGTGTACTGATCATTACCACCAAATATCATCAAGATTGGGTGAAAAAATATTTCCTGGTATTTCGGAAACTCGTTATTTCTTAGAAGCTTGGCAACCCCTCTCAATGAAAGTGCTTTTCCAAAGTCTGTGCCTAGGGCTACATGAAGAGGAAACAAACCATAGAGACAAAACTGAGAACTCCTTTATTTTGTCAAGTTTCAAAGAGCTACTACAAACCATGTTGGATTTAGAGTTCCAAATTCATCTATCTATATATGAGAGAACATATTGAAACCTAAATATAAAAACTGCTACTGTAGACGAACGCTTCAACCTAGAAGAAAAAAATTTGGTGAGCCTAGTGGGATGTGTGTACTGATCATTAGCAACAAGTATCATCAAGATTGGGTGAAAAAATATTTGCTGGTATTTCAGAAATTCGTGATTTCTTAGAAGCTTGGCAACCCCTCTCAATGAAAGTGCTTTTCCACAGTCTGTGCCTAGGGCTACATGAAGAGGAAACAAACCATAGAGACAAAACTGAGAACTCCTTTATTTTGTCAAGTTTCAAAGAGCTTCTACAAACCATGTTGGATTTAGAGTTCCAAATTCATCTATCTATATAGGAGAGAGCAGAGGGAAACCTAAATATAAAAACTGCTACTGTAGACGAATGCTTCAACCTAGAAGAACAAAATTTGGTGAGCCAACTGGGACTTGTGTACTGATCATTAGCAACAAGTATCATCAAAATTGGGTGAAAAAATATTTGCTGGTATTTCGGAAACTCGTTATTTCTTAGAAGCTTGGCAACCCCTCTCAATGAAAGTGCTTTTCCACAGTCTGTGCCTAGGGCTACTTGAAGAGGAAACAAACCATCGAGACAAATCTGAGAACTCCTTTATTTTGTCAAGTTTCAAAGAGCTACTACAAACCATGTTGGATTTAGAGTTCCAAATTCATCTATCTATATATGAGAGAACAGAGGGAAACCTAAATATAAAAACTGCTACTGTAGACGAACGCTTCAACCTAGAAGAACAAAATTTGGTAAGCCAAGTGGGATTTGTGTACTGATCATTACCACCAAGTATCATCAAGATTGGGTGAAAAAATATTTGCTGGTATTTCGGAAACTCGTTATTTCTTAGAAGGTTGGCAACCCCTCTCAATGAAAGTGCTTTTCCACAGTCTGTGCCTAGGGCTACTTGAAGAGGAAACAAACCAAAGGGACAAATCTGAGAACTCCTTTATTTTGCAAAGTTTCAAAGAGCTACTACAAACCATGTTGGATTTAGAGTTCCAAATTCATCTATCTATATAGGAGAGAACAGAGAGAAACCTAAATATAAAAACTGTACTGTAGACGAACGCTTCAACCTAGAAGAACAAAATATGGTGAGCCAAGTGGGATTTGTGTGCTGATCATTTCCACCAAGTATCAACAAGATTGTGTGAAAAAATATTTGCTGGTATTTCGGAAACTCGTTATTTCTTTGAAGCTTGGCAACCCATCTCAATGAAAGTGCTTTCCACTGTCTGTGCCTAGGGCCACTTGAAGAGGAAACAAACCATAGAGACAAAACTGAGAACTACTTTATTTTGTCAAGTTTCAAAGAGCTACTACAAACCATGTTGGATTTAGAGTTCCAAATTCATCTATCTATATATGTGAGAACAGAGTGAAACCTAAATATAAAAACTGCTACTGTAGACGAACGCTTCAACCTAGAAGAACAAAATTTGTTGAGCCAAGTGGCATGTGTGTACTGATGATTAGCAACAAGTATCATCAAGATTGGGTGAAAAAATATTTGCTGGTATTTCGGAAACTCGTTATTTCTTAGAAGCTTGGCAACCCGTCTCAATGAAAGTGCTTTTCCAAAGTCTGTGCCTAGGGCTACATGAAGAGGAAACAAACCATAGAGACAAAACTGAGAACTCCTTTATTTTGTCAAGTTTCAAAGAGCTACTACAAACCATGTTGGATTTAGAGTTCCAAATTCATCTATCTATATATGAGAGAAAATAGTGAAACCTAAATATAAAAACTGCTACTGTAGACGAACGCTTCAACCTAGAAGAACAAAATTTGGTGAGCCTAGTGGGATTTGTGTACTGATCATTAGCAACAAGTATCATCAAGATTGGGTGAAAAAATATTTGCTGGTATTTCGGAAATTCGTGATTTCTTAGAAGCTTGGCAACCCCTCTCAATGAAAGTGCTTTTCCACAGTCTGTGCCTAGGGCTACTTGAAGAGGAAACAAACCATAGAGACAAAACTGAGAACTCCTTTATTTTGTCAAGTTTCAAGGAGCTACTACAAAGCATGTTGGATTTAGAGTTCCAAATTCATCTATCTATATAGGAGAGAACAGAGGGAAACCTAAATATAAAAACTGCTACTGTAGACGAACGCTTCAACCTAGAAGAACAAAATTTGGTAAGCCAAGTGGGATTTGTGTACTGATCATTACCACCAAGTATCATCAAGATTGGGTGAAAAAATATTTCCTGGTATTTCGGAAACTCGATATTTCTTAGAAGCTTGGCAACCCCTCTCAATAAAAGTGCTTTTCCACAGTCTGTGCCTAGGTCTACTTGAAGAGGAAACAAACCATAGAGACAAATCTGAGAACTCCTTTATTTTGTCAAGTTTCAAAGAGCTACTACAAACCATGTTGGATTTAGAGTTCCAAATTCATCTATCTATATAGGAGAGAACAGAGAGAAACCTAAATATAAAAACTGCTACTGTAGACGAACGCTTCAACCTAGAAGTCCAAATTTGGTAAGCCAAGTGGGATTTGTGTACTGATCATTACCACCAAGTATCAACAAGATTGGGTGAAAAAATATTTGCTGGTATTTCGGAAACTCGTTATTTCTTAGAAGCTTTGCAAACCATCTCAATGAAAGTGCTTTCCACAGTCTGTGCCTAGGGCTACTTTAAGAGGAAACAAACCATAGACACAAACCTGAGAACTCCTTTATTTTGTCAAGTTTCAAAGAGCTACTACAAACCATGTTGGATTTAGAGTTCCAAATTCATCTATCTATATAGGAGAGAACAGAGAGAAACCTAAATATAAAAACTGCTACTGTAGACGAACGCTTCAACCTAGAAGAACAAAATTTGGTGAGCCTAGTGGGATTTGTGTACTGATCATTACCACCAAGTATCATCAAGATTGGGTGAAAAAATATTTGCTGGTATTTCGGAAACTCGTGATTTCTTAGAAGCTTGGCAACCCCTCTCAATGAAAGTGCTTTTCCACAGTCTGTGCCTAGGTCTACTTGAAGAGGAAACAAACCATAGAGACAAAACAGAGAACTCCTTTATTTTGTCAGGTTTCAAAGAGCTACTACAAACCATGTTGGATTTAGAGTTCCAAATTCATCTATCTATATGGGAGAGAACAGAGGGAAACCTAAATATAAAAACTGCTACTGTAGACGAACGCTTCAACCTAGAAGAACAAAATTAGGTGAGCCAAGTGGGATTTGTGTACTGATCATTAGCAACAAGTATCATCAAGATTGGGTGAAAAAATATTTGCTGGTATTTCGGAAACTCGTAATTTCTTAGAAGCTTGGCAACCCCTCTCAATGAAAGTGGTTTTCCACAGTCTGTGCCTAGGGCTAATTGAAGAGGGAACAAACCATAGAGAAAAAACTGAGAACTCCTTTATTCTGTCAAGTTTCAAGGAGCTACTACAAAGCATGTTGGATTTAGAGTTCCAAATTCATCTATCTATATAGGAGAGAACAGAGGGAATCCTAGATATAAAAACTGCTACTGTAGACGAACGCTTCAACCTAGAAGAACAAAATTTGGTGAGCCAAGTGGGATTTGTGTACTGATCATTACCACCAAGTATCATCAAGATTGGGTGAAAAAATATTTGCTGGCATTTCGGAAACTCGTTATTTCGTAGAAGCTTGGCAACCCCTCTCAATTAAAGTGCTTTCCACAGTCTGTGCCTAGGGCTACTTGAAGAGGAAACATACCATAGAGACAAAACTGAGAACTCCTTTATTTTGTCAAGTTTCAAAGAGCTACTACAAACCATGTTGGATTTAGAGTTCCAAATTCATCTATCTATATGGGAGAGAACAGAGGGAAACCTAAATATAAAAATTGCTCCTGTAGACGAACGCTTCAACCTAGAAGAACAAAATTTGGTGAGCCAAGTGGGATTTGTGTACTGATCATTACCACGAAGTATCATCAAGATTGGGTGAAAAAATATTTGCTGGTATTTCGGAAACTCGTTATTTCTTAGAAGCTTGGCAACCCCTCTCAATGAAAGTGATTTTCCACAGTCTGTGCCTAGGGCTACTTGAAGAGGAAACAAACCATAGAGACAAATCTGAGAACTCCTTTATTTTGTCAAGTTTCAAAGAACTACTACAAACCATGTTGGATTTAGAGTTCCAAATTCATCTATCTATATATGAGAGAACAGAGGGAAACCTAAATATAAAAACTGCTACTGTAGACGAACGCTTCAACCTAGAAGAACAAAATTTGGTGAGCCAAGTGGGATTTGTGTACTGATCATTAGCAACAAGTATCATCAAGATTGGGTGAAAAAATATTTGCTGGTATTTCGGAAACTCGTTATTTCTTAGAAGCTTGGCAACCCCTCTCAATGAAAGTGCTTTTCCACAGTCTGTGCCTAGGGCTACTTGAAGAGGAAACAAACCATAGAGACAAAACTGAGAACTCCTTTATTTTGTCAAGTTTCAAGGAGCTACTACATAGCATGTTGGATTTAGAGTTCCAAATTCATCTATCTATATAAGAGAGAACAGAGCGTAACCTAAATATAAAAACTGCTAATGTAGACGAACGCTTCAACCTAGAAGAACAAAATTTGGTAAGCCAAGTGGGATTTGTGTACTGATCATTACCACCAAGTATCATCAAGATTGGGTGAAAAAATATTTGCTGGTATTTCGGAAACTCGTTATTTCTTAGAAGCTTGGCAACCCCTCTCAATGAAAGTGCTTTTCCACAGTCTGTGCCTAGGGCTACTTGAAGAGGAAACAAACCAAAGAGACAAATCTGAGAACTCCTTTATTTTGTCAAGTTTCAAAGAGCTACTACAAACCATGTTGGATTTAGAGTTCCAAATTCATCTATCTATATAGAGAGAACAGAGAGAAACCTAAATATAAAAACTGTACTGTAGACGAACGCTTCAACCTAGAAGAACAAAATTTGGTGAGCCAAGTGGGATTTGTGTACTGATCATTACCACCAAGTATCAACAAGATTGCGTGAAAAAATATTTGCTGGTATTTCGGAAACTCGTTATTTCTTAGAAGCTTGGCAACCCATCTCAATTAAAGTGCGTTCCACTGTCTGTGCCAAGGGCTAATTGAAGAGGAAACAAACCATAGAGACAAAACTGAGAACTCCTTTATTTTGTCAAGTTTCAAAGAGCTACTACAAACCATGTTGGATTTAGAGTTCCAAATTCATCTATCTATATATGAGAGAACAGAGTGAAACCTAAATATAAAAACTGCTACTGTAGACGAACGCTTCAACCTAGAAGAACAAAATTTGGTGAGCCAAGTGGGATTTGTGTACTGATCATTACCACCAAGTATCATCAAGATTGGGTGAAAAAATATTTGCTGGTATTTCGGAAACTCGTGATTTCTTAGAAGCTTGGGAACCCCTCTCAATGAAAATGCTTTTCCACAGTCTGTGCCTAGGGCTACTTGAGAGGAAACAAACCATAGCGACAAAACTGAGAACTCCTTTATTTTGTCAAGTTTCAAAGAGCTACTACAAACCATGTTGGAGTTAGAATTCCAAATTCATCTTTCTATATAGGAGAGAACAGAGGGAAACCTAAATATAAAAACTGCTACTGTAGACGAACGCTTCAACCTAGAAGAACAAAATTTGGTGAGCCAAGTGGAATTTGTGTACTGATCATTAGCACCAAGTATCATCAAGATTGGGTGAAAAAATATTTGCTGGTATTTCAGAAACTCGTGATTTCTTAGAAGCTTGGGAACCCCTCTCAATGAAAGTGCTTTTCCACAGTCTGTGCCTAGGGCTACTTGAAGAGGAAACAAACCATAGCGACAAAACTGAGAACTCCTTTATTTTGTCAAGTTTCAAAGAGCTACTACAAACCATGTTGGATTTAGGGTTCCAAATTCATCTTTCTATATAGGAGAGAACAGAGGAAAACCTAAATATAAAAACTGCTACTGTAGACGAATGCTTCAACCTAGAAGAACAAAATTTGGTGAGCCAAGTGGGATTTGTGTACTGATCATTAGCACCAAGTATCATCAAGATTGGGTGAAAAAATATTTGCTGCTATTTCGGAAACTCGTTATTTCGTAGAAGCTTGGGAACCCCTCTCAATGAAAGTGCTTTTCCACAGTCTGTGCCTAGGGCTACTTGAAGGGGAAACAAACCATAGAGACAAATCTGAGAACTCCTTTATTTTGTCAAGTTTCAAAGAGCTACTACAAACCATGTTGGATTTAGAGTTCCAAATTCATCTATCTATATAGGAGAGAACAGAGAGAAACCTAAATATAAAAACTGCTACTGTAGAAGAACGCTTCAACCTAGGTGAACAAAATTTGGTGAGCCAAGTGGGATTTGTGTACTGATCATTACCACCAAGTATCAACAAGATTGTGTGGATAAATATTTGCTGGTATTTCGGAAACTCGTTATTTCTTAGAAGCTTGGCAACCCCTCTCAATGAAAGTGCTTTCCACAGTCTGTGCCTAGGGCTACTTTAAGAGGAAACAAACCATAGAGACAAAACTGAGAACTCCTTTATTTTGTCAAGTTTCAATGAGCTACTACAAACCATGTTGGATTTAGAGTTCCAAATTCATCTATCTATATGGGAGAGAACAGAGGGAAACCTAAATATAAAAACTGCTACTGTAGACGAACGCTTCAACCTAGAAGAACAAAATTTGGTTAGCCAAGTGGGATTTGTGTACTGATGATTACCACCAAGTATTATCAAGATTGGGTGAAAAAATATTTGCTGGTATTTCGGAAACTCGTTATTTCGTAGAAGCTTGGCAACCCCTCTCAATGAAAGTGCTTTCCACAGTCTGTGCCAAGGGCTACTTGAAGAGGAAACAAACCATAGATACAAAACTGAGAACTCCTTTATTTTGTCAAGTTTCAAAGAGCTACTACAAACCATGTTGGATTTAGAGTTCCAAATTCATCTATCTATATATGAGAGAACAGAGGGAAACCTAAATATAAAAACTGCTACTGTAGACGAACGCTTCAACCTAGAAGAACAAAATTTGGTGAGCCAAGTGGGATTTGTGTACTGATCATTAGCACCAAGTATCATCAAGATTGGGTGAAAAAATATTTGCTGGTATTTCGGAAACTCGTTATTTCTTAGAAGCTTGGCAACCCCTCTCAATGAAAGTGCTTTTCCACAGTCTGTGCCTAGGGCTACTTCAAGAGGAAACAAACCATAGAGACAAAACTGAGAACTCCTTTATTTTGTCAAGTTTCAAGGGGCTACTACAAAGCATGTTGGATTTAGAGTTCCAAATTCATCTATCTATATAGGAGAGAACACAGGGTAACCTAAATATAAAAACTGCTACTGTAGACGAACGCTTCAACCTAGAAGAACAAAATTTGGTAAGCCAAGTGGGATTAGTGTACTGATCATTACCACCAAGTATCATCAAGATTGGGTGAAAAAATATTTGCTGGTATTTCGGAAACTCATTTCTTAGAAGGTTGGCAACCCCTCTCAATGAAAGTGCTTTTCCACAGTCTGTGCATAGGGCTACTTGAAGAGGAAACAAACCAAAGAGACAAATCTGAGTACTCCTTTATTTTGTCAAGTTTCAAAGAGCTACTACAAACCATGTTGGATTTAGAGTTCCAAATTCATCTACCTATATAGGAGAGAACAGAGAGAAACCTAAATATAAAAACTGTACTGTAGACGAACGCTTCAACCTAGAAAAACAAAATTTGGTGAGCCAAGTGGGATTTGTGTACTGATCATTACCACCAAGTATCAACAAGATTGTGTGAAAAAATATTTGCTGGTATTTCGGAAACTCGTTATTTCTTAGAAGCTTGGCAACCCATCTCAATGAAAGTGTGTTCCACTGTCTGTGCCTAGGGCTACTTGAAGAGGAAACAAACCATAGAGACAAAACTGAGAACTCCTTTATTTTGTCAAGTTCAAAGAGCTACTACAAACCATGCTGGATTTAGAGTTCCAAATTCATCTATCTATATAGGAGAGAACAGAGGGTAACCTAAATATAAAAACTGCTACTGTAGACGAAAGCTTCAACCTAGAAGAACAAAATTTGGTAAGCCAAGTGGGTTTTGTGTACTGATCATTACCACCAAGTATCATCAAGATTGGGTGAAAAAATATTTGCTGGTATTTCGGAAACTCATTTCTTAGAAGGTTGGCAACCCCTCTCAATGAAAGTGCTTTTCCACAGTCTGTGCATATGGCTACTTGAAGAGGAAACAAACCAAAGAGACAAATCTGAGACCTCCTGTATTTTGTCAAGTTTCAAAAAGCTACTACAAACCATGTTGGATTTAGAGTTCCAAATTCATCTATCTATATAGGAGAGAACAGAGAGAAACCTAAATATAAAAACTGTACTGTAGACGAACGCTTCAACCTAGAAGAACCAAATTTGGTGAGCCAAGTGGGATTTGTGTACTGATCATTACCACCAAGTATCAACAAGATTGTGTGAAAAAATATTTGCTGGTATTTCGGAAATTCGTTATTTCTTAGAAGCTTGGCAACCCATCTCAATGAAAGTGCGTTCCACTGTCTGTGCCTAGGGCTACTTGAAGAGGAAACAAACCATAGAGACAAAACTGAGAACTCCTTTATTTTGTCAAGTTTCAAAGAGCTACTACAAACCATGTTGGATTTAGAGTTCCAAATTCATCTATCTATATGGGAGAGAACAGAGGGAAACCTAAATATAAAACTGCTACTGTAGACGAACGCTTCAACCTAGAAGAACAAAATTTGGTGAGCCAAGTGGGATTTGTGTACTGATCATTACCACCACGTATCATCAAGATTGGGTGAAAAAATATTTGCTGGTATTTCGGAAACTCGTGATTTCTTAGAAGCTTGGGAACCCCTCTCAATGAAAGTGCTTTTCCACAGTCTGTGCCTAGGGCTACTTGAAGAGGAAACAAACCATAGCGACAAAACTGAGAACTCCTTTATTTTGTCAAGTTGCAAAGAGCTACTACAAACCATGTTGGATTTAGAGTTCCAAATTCATCTTTCTATATAGGAGAGAACAGAGGGAAACCTAAATATAAAAACTGCTACTGTAGACGAACGCTTCAACCTAGAAGAACAAAATTTGGTGAGCCAAGTGGGATTTGTGTACTGATCATTAGCACCAAGTATCATCAAGATTGGGTGAAAAAATATTTGCTGGTATTTCGTAAACTCGTGATTTCTTAGAAGCTTGGGAACCCCTCTCAATGAAAGTGCTTTTTCCACAGTCTGTGCCTAGGGCTACTTGAAGAGGAAACAAACCATAGCGACAAAACTGAGAACTCCTTTATTTTGTCAAGTTTCAAAGAGCTACTACAAACCATGTTGGATTTAGAGTTCCAAATTCATCTTTCTATATAGGTGAGAACAGAGGAAAACCTAAATATAAAAACTGCTACTGTAGACGAATGCTTCAACCTAGAAGAACAAAATTTGGTGAGCCAAGTGGGATTTGTGTACTGATCATTAGCACCAAGTATCATCAAGATTGGGTGAAAAAATATTTGCTGGTATTTCGGATACTCGTTATTTCGTAGAAGCTTGGCTACCCCTCTCAATGAAAGTGCTTTCCACAGTCTGTGCCTAGGGCTACTTGAAGAGGAAACAAACCATAGAGACAAAACTGAGAACTCCTTTATTTTGTCAAGTTTCAAAGAGCTACTACAAACCATGTTGGATTTAGAGTTCCAAATTCATCTACCTATATGGGAGAGAACAGAGGGAAACCTAAATATAAAAACTGCTACTGTAGACGAACGCTTCAACCTAGAAGAACAAAATTTGTGAGCCAAGTGGTATTTGTGTACTGATCATTACCACCAAGTATTATCAAAATTGGGTGAAAAAATATTTGCTGGTATTTCGGAAACTCGTTATTTCATAGAAGCTTGGCAACCCCTCTCAATGAAAGTGCTTTCCACAGTCTGTGCCTAGGGCTACTTGAAGAGGAAACAAACCATAGAGACAAAACTGAGAACTCCTTTATTTTGTCAAGTTTCAAAGAGCTACTACAAACCATGTTGGATTTAGAGTTCCAAATTCATCTATCTGTATAGGAGAGAACAGAGGGATACCTAAATATAAAAACTGCTACTGTACACGAACGCTTCAACCTAGAAGAACTAAATTTGGTGAGCCAAGTGGGATGTGTACTGATGATTAGCAACAAGTATCATCAAGATTGGGTGAAAAAATATTTGCTGGTATTTCGGAAACTCGTTATTTCTTAGAAGCTTGGCAACCACTCTCAGTGAAAGTGCTTTTCCACAGTCTGACCCTAGGGCTACTTGAAGAGGAAAGAAACCATAGAGACAAAACGGAGAACTCCTTTATTTTGTCAAGTTTCAAAGAGCTACTACAAACCATGTTGGATTTAGAGTTCCAAATTCATCTATCTATATAGGAGAGAACAGAGAAAAACCTAAATATAAAAACGGCTACTGTAGACGAACGCTTCAACCTAGAAAAACAAAATTTGGTGAGCCAAGTGGGATTTGTGTACTGATCATTAGCACCAAGTATCATCAAGATTCGGTGAAAAAATATTTGCTGGTATTTTGGAAACTCCCAATTTCTTAGAAGCTTGGCAACCCCTCTCAATGAAAGTGCTTTTCCATAGTCTGTGCCTAGGTCTACTTGAAGAGGAAACAAACCATAGAGACAAAAATGAGAACTCCTTTATTTTGTCAAGTTTCAAACAGCTACTACAAACCATGTTGGATTTAGAGTTCCAAATTCATCTATCTACATGGGGGAGAACAGAGGGAAACCTAAATATAAAAACTGCTACTGTAGACGAACGCTTCAACCCAGAAGAACAAAATTTCTTCAGCCAATTGGGATTTGTGTACTGATCTTTACCACCAAGTATTATCAAGATTGGGTGAAAAAATATTTGCTGGTATTTCGGAAACTCGTTATTTCGTAGAAGCTTGGCAACCCCTCTCAATGAATGTGCTTTCCACAGTCTGTGCCTAGGGCTACTTGAAGAGGTAACAAACCATAGAGACAAAACTGAGAACTCCTTTATTTTGTCAAGTTTCAAAGAGCTACTACAATCCATGTTGGATTTAGAGTTCCAAATTCATCTATCTATATATCAGAGAATCGAGGGAAACCTAAATATAAAAACTGCTACTGTAAACGAACGCTTCAACCTAGAAGAACAAATATTGGTGAGCCAAGTGGAATTTGTGTACTGATCATTACCACCAAGTATCATCAAGATTGGGTGAATAAATATTTGCTGGTATTTCGGAAACTCGTTATTTCTTAGAAGCTTGGCAACCCATCTCAATGAAAGTGCTTTTCCACAGTGTTTGCCTAGGGCTACTTGAAGAGGAAACAAACCATAGAGACAAAACTGAGAACTTCTTTATTTTGTCATGTCTCAAAGAGCTAATACAAACCATGTTGGATTTAGAGTTCCAAATTCATCTATCTATATATGAGATAACAGAGGGAAACCTAAATATAAAAACTGCTACTGTAGACGAACGCTTCAACCTAGAAGAACAAAATTTGGTGATCCAAGTGGGATTTGTGTACTGATCATTACCACCAAGTATCATAAAGATTGGGTGAAAAAATATTTGCTGGTATTTCGGAAACTCGTTATTTCTTAGAAGCTTGGCAACCCCTCTCAATGAAAGTGCTTTTCCACAGTGTGTGCCTAGGGCTACTTGAAGAGGAAACAAACCATAGAGACAAAACTGAGAACTCCTTTATTTTGTCAAGTTTCAAAGAGCTACTACAAACCATGTTGGATTTAGAGTTCCAAATTCATCAATCTACTTAGGAGAGAACAGAGGGTAACCTAAATATAAAAACTGCTACTATAGACGAACGCTTCAACCTAGAATAACAAAATTTGGTGAGCCAAGTTGGAAATGTGTACTGATCATTACCTCCAAGTATCATCAAGATTGGGTGAAAAAATATTTGCTGGTATTTCGGAAACTCGTTATTTATTAGAAGCTTGGCAACCCCTCTCAATGAAAGTGCTTTTCCACAGTCTGTGCCTAGGGCTACTTGAAGAGGAAACAAACCATAGAGACAAAACTGAGAACTCCTTTATTTTGTCAAGTTTCAAACAGCTACTACAAACCATGTTGGATTTAGAGTTCCAAATTCATCTATCTATATAGGAGAGAACAGAGGGAAACCTAAATATAAAAACTGCTACTGTAGACGAACGCTTCAACCTAGAAGAACAAAATTTGGTGAGCCAAGTGGGATTTGTCTACTGATCATTACCACCAAGTATTATCAAGATTGGGTGAAAAAATATTTGCTGGTATTTCGGAAACTCGTTATTTATTAGAAGCTTGGCAACCCCTCTCAATGAAA
>NW_027510427.1:0-34022 GCF_048772815.1 Callospermophilus lateralis
ATTTGGTGAAAAAATGTTTGCTGAGATTTCAGCAAACTAGTAGTTTTTTGGAAGCTTGGCAACCCCTTTAAAACGAAAGTGTTTTTCGCCAGTCTCTGCATGGGGTACTTCAGGAGGAAACAAACCATAGAGATAGAACTTAGAACTACTTCATTTAGTCAAGTTTCAAGGAGCTAGCACAAACCGTGTTTGATTTAGAGTTTCAAACACATCTATCTATATAGCAGAAAACAGAGTGAAACCTAAAAATTCAAAGTGTTACTGGAAACGAACGCTTGAACCTAGAAGAGTGAAAATTGGGCAGCCAAGTGGGCTTAGTGAACTGATCATTACCACCAAGTATCATCAAGATTTGGTGAAAAAATGTTTGCTGAGATTTCAGCAAACTAGTAGTTTTTTGGAAGCTTGGCAACCCCTTTCAAACGAAAGTGTTCTTCGCCAGTCTCTGCATGGGGTACTTCAAGAGGAAACAAACCATAGAGATAGAACTTAGAACTACTTCATTTTGTCAAGTTTCACGGAGCTAGCACAAACCGTGTTTGATTTATAGTTTCAAACACATCTATCTATATAGCAGAAAACAGAGTGAAACCTAAAAATTCAAACTGTTACTGGAAACGAACGCTTGAACCTAGAAGATTGAAACTTGGGCAGCCAAGTGGGATTAGTGAACTGATGATTACCACCAAGTATCATCAAGATTTGGTGAAAAAATGTTTGCTGAGATTTCAGCAAACTAGTAGTTTTTTGGAAGCTTGGCAACCCCTTTAAAACGAAAGTGTTTTTCGCCAGTCTCTGCATGGGGTACTTCAAGAGGAAACAAACCATAGAGATAGAACTTAGAACTACTTCATTTGGTCAAGTTTCAAGGAGCTAGCACAAACCGTGTTTGATTTAGAGTTTCAAACACATCTATCTATATAGCAGAAAACAGAGTGAAACCTAAAAATTCAAACTGTTACTGGAAACGAACGCTTGAACCTAGAAGAGTGAAAATTGGGCAGCCAAGTGGGCTTAGTGAACTGATCATTACCACCAAGTATCATCAAGATTTGGTGAAAAAATGGTTGCTGAGATTTCAGCAAACTAGTAGTTTTTTGGAAGCTTGGCAACCCCTTTCAAACGAAAGTGTTCTTTGCCAGTCTCTGCATGGGGTACTTCAAGAGGAAACAAACCACAGAGATAGAACTTAGAACTACTTCATTTTGTCAAGTTTCAAGGAGCTAGCACAAACCGTGTTTGATTTAGAGTTTCAAACACATCTATCTATATAGCAGAAAACAGAGTGAAACCTAAAAATTCAAAGTGTTACTGGAAACGAACGCTTGAACCTAGAAGAGTGAAAATTTGGCAGCCAAGTGGGCTTAGTGAACTGATCATTACCACCAAGTATCATCAAGATTTGGTGAAAAAATGGTTGCTGAGATTTCAGCAAACTAGCAGTTTTTTGGAAGCTTGGCAACCCCTTTCAAACGAAAGTGTTCTTTGCCAGTCTCTGCATGGGGTACTTCAAGAGGAAACAAACCATAGAGATAGAACTTAGAACTACTTCATTTTGTCAAGTTTCACGGAGCTAGCACAAACCGTGTTTGATTTAGAGTTTCAAACACATCTATCTATATAGCAGAAAACAGAGTGAAACCTAAAAATTCAAACTGTTACTGGAAACGAACGCTTGAACCTAGAAGATTGAAAGTTGGGCAGCCAAGTGGGATTAGTGAACTGATCATTACCACCAAGTATCATCAAGATTTGGTGAAAAAATGTTTGCTGAGATTTCAGCAAACTAGTAGTTTTTTGGAAGCTTGGCAACCCCTTTCAAACGAAAGTGTTCTTTGCCAGTCTCTGCAGGGGTACTTCAAGAGGAAACAAACCATAGAGATAGAACTTAGAAATACTTCATTTTGTCAAGTTTCACGGAGCTAGCACAAACCGTGTTTGATTTAGAGTTTCAAACACATCTATCTATATAGCAGAAAACAGAGTGAAACCTAAAAATTCAAACTGTTACTGGAAACGAACGCTTGAACCTAGAAGAGTGAAAGTTGGGCAGCCAAGTGGGATTAGTGAACTGATCATTACCACCAAGTATCATCAAGATTTGGTGAAAAAATGTTTGCTGAGATTTCAGCAAACTAGTAGTTTTTTGGAAGCTTGGCAACCCCTTTCAAACGAAAGTGTTTTTCGCCAGTCTCTGCATGGGGTACTTCAAGAGGAAACAAACCATAGAGATAGAACTTAGAACTACTTCATTTTGTCAAGTTTCACGGAGCTAGCACAAACCGTGTTTGATTTAGAGTTTCAAACACATCTATCTATATAGCAGAAAACAGAGTGAAACCTAAAAATTCAAACTGTTACTGGAAACGAACGCTTGAACCTAGAAGAGTGAAAGTTGGGCAGCCAAGTGGGATTAGTGAACTGATCATTACCACCAAGTATCATCAAGATTTGGTGAAAAAATGTTTGCTGAGATTTCAGCAAACTAGTAGTTTTTTGGAAGCTTGGCAACCCCTTTAAAACGAAAGTGTTTTTCGCCAGTCTCTGCATGGGGTACTTCAAGAGGAAACAAACCATAGAGATAGAACTTAGAACTACTTCATTTTGTCAAGTTTCACGGAGCTAGCACAAACCGTGTTTGATTTAGAGTTTCAAACACATCTATCTATATAGCAGAAAACAGAGTGAAACCTAAAAATTCAAAGTGTTACTGGAAATGAACGCTTGAACCTAGAAGAGTGAAAATTGGGCAGCCAAGTGGGCTTAGTGAACTGATCATTACCACCAAGTATCATCAAGATTTGGTGAAAAAATGGTTGCTGAGATTTCAGCAAACTAGTAGTTTTTTGGAAGCTTGGCAACCCCTTTCAAACGAAAGTGTTCTTTGCCAGTCTCTGCATGGGGTACTTCAAGAGGAAACAAACCATAGAGATAGAACTTAGAACTACTTCATTTTGTCAAGTTTCAAGGAGCTAGCACAAACCGTGTTTGATTTAGAGTTTCAAACACATCTATCTATATAGCAGAAAACAGAGTGAAACCTAAAAATTCAAAGTGTTACTGGAAACGAACGCTTGAACCTAGAAGAGTGAAAATTGGGCAGCCAAGTGGGCTTAGTGAACTGATCATTACCGACAGTATCATCAAGATTTGGTGAAAAAATGGTTGCTGAGATTTCAGCAAACTAGCAGTTTTTTGGAAGCTTGGCAACCCCTTTCAAACGAAAGTGTTCTTTGCCAGTCTCTGCATGGGGTACTTCAAGAGGAAACAAACCATAGAGATAGAACTTAGAACTACTTAATTTTGTCAAGTTTCACGGAGCTAGCACAAACCGTGTTTGATTTAGAGTTTCAAACACATCTATCTATATAGCAGAAAACAGAGTGAAACCTAAAAATTCAAACTGTTACTGGAAACGAACGCTTGAACCTAGAAGATTTAAAGTTGGGCAGCCAAGTGGGATTAGTGAACTGATCATTACCACCAAGTATCATCAAGATTTGGTGAAAAAATGTTTGCTGAGATTTCAGCAAACTAGTAGTTTTTTGGAAGCTTGGCAACCCCTTTAAAACGAAAGTGTTTTTCGCCAGTCTCTGCATGGGGTACTTCAAGAGAAAACAAACCATAGAGATAGAACTTAGAACTACTTCATTTTGTCAAGTTTCACGGAGATAGCACAAACCGTGTTTGATTTAGAGTTTCAAACACATCTATCTATATAGCAGAAAACAGAGTGAAACCTAAAAATTCAAACTGTTACTGGAAACGAACGCTTGAACCTAGAAGAGTGAAAGTTGGGCAGCCAAGTGGGATTAGTGAACTGATCATTACCACCAAGTATCATCAAGATTTGGTGAAAAAATGTTTGCTGAGATTTCAGCAAACTAGTAGTTTTTTGGAAGCTTGGCAACCCCTTTCAAACGAAAGTGTTCTTCGCCAGTCTCTGCATGGGGTACTTCAAGAGGAAACAAACCATAGAGATAGAACTTAGAACTACTTCATTTTGTCAAGTTTCACGGAGCTAGCACAAACCGTGTTTGATTTAGAGTTTCAAACACATCTATCTATATAGCAGAAAACAGAGTGAAACCTAAAAATTCAAACTGTTACTGGAAACGAACGCTTGAACCTAGAAGATTGTAAGTTGGGCAGCCAAGTGGGATTAGTGAACTGATCATTACCACCAAGTATCATCAAGATTTGTTGAAAAAATGTTTGCAGAGATTTCAGCAAACTAGTAGTTTTTTGGAAGCTTGGCAACCCCTTTCAAACGAAAGTGTTTTTCGCCAGTCTCTGCATGGGGTACTTCAGGAGGAAACAAACCATAGAGAAAGAACTTAGAACTACTTCATTTGGTCAAGTTTCAAGGAGCTAGCACAAACCGTGTTTGATTTAGAGTTTCAAACACATCTATCTATATAGCAGAAAACAGAGTGAAACCTAAAAATTCAAAGTGTTACTGGAAACGAACGCTTGAACCTAGAAGAGTGAAAGTTGGGCAGCCAAGTGGGCTTAGTGACCTGATCATTACCACCAAGTATCATCAAGATTTGGTGAAAAAATGGTTGCTGAGATTTCAGCAAACTAGTAGTTTTTTGGAAGCTTGGCAACCCCTTTCAAACGAAATTGTTCTTTGCCAGTCTCTGCATGGGGTACTTCAAGAGGAAACAAACCATAGAGATAGAACTTAGAACTACTTCATTTTGTCAAGTTTCACGGAGCTAGCACAAACCGTGTTTGATTTAGAGTTTCAAACACATCTATCTATATAGCAGAAAACAGAGTGAAACCTAAAAATTCAAACTGTTACTGGAAACGAACGCTTGAACCTAGAAGAGTGAAAGTTGGGCAGCCAAGTGGGATTAGTGAACTGATCATTACCACCAAGTATCATCAAGATTTGGTGAAAAAATGTTTGCTGAGATTTCAGCAAACTAGTAGTTTTTTGGAAGCTTGGCAACCCCTTTCAAACGAAAGTGTTCTTCGCCAGTCTCTGCATGGGGTACTTCAAGAGGAAACAAACCATAGAGATAGAACTTAGAACTACTTCATTTTGTCAAGTTTCACGGAGCTAGCACAAACCGTGTTTGATTTAGAGTTTCAAACACATCTATCTATATAGCAGAAAACAGAGTGAAACCTAAAAATTCAAACTGTTACTGGAAACGAACGCTTGAACCTAGAAGATTGAAACTTGGGCAGCCAAGTGGGATTAGTGAACTGATCATTACCACCAAGTATCATCAAGATTTGGTGAAAAAATGTTTGCTGAGATTTCAGCAAACTAGTAGTTTTTTGGAAGCTTGGCAACCCCTTTCAAACGAAAGTGTTCTTTGCCAGTCTCTGCATGGGGTACTTCAAGAGGAAACAAACCATAGAGATAGAACTTAGAACTACTTCATTTTGTCAAGTTTCACGGAGCTAGCACAAACCGTGTTTGATTTAGAGTTTCAAACACATCTATCTATATAGCAGAAAACAGAGTGAAACCTAAAAATTCAAAGTGTTACTGGAAACGAACGCTTGAACCTAGAAGAGTGAAAGTTGGGCAGCCAAGTGGGATTAGTGAACTGATCATTACCACCAAGTATCATCAAGATTTGGTGAAAAAATGTATGCTGAGATTTCAGCAAACTAGTAGTTTTTTTGGAAGCTTGGCAACCCCTTTCAAACGAAAGTGTTCTTCGCCAGTCTCTGCATGGGGTACTTCAAGAGGAAACAAACCATAGAGATAGAACTTAGAACTACGTCATTTTGTCAAGTTTCACGGAGCTAGCACAAACCGTGTTTGATTTAGAGTTTCAAACACATCTATCTATATAGCAGAAAACAGAGTGAAACCTAAAAATTCAAAGTGTTACTGGAAACGAACGCTTGAACCTAGAAGAGTGAAAGTTGGGCAGCCAAGTGGGCTTAGTGAACTGATCATTACCACCAAGTATCATCAAGATTTGGTGAAAAAATGGTTGCTGAGATTTCAGCAAACTAGTAGTTTTTTGGAAGCTTGGCAACCCCTTTCAAACGAAAGTGTTCTTTGCCAGTCTCTGCATGGGGTACTTCAAGAGGAAACAAACCATAGAGATAGAACTTAGAACTACTTCATTTTGTCAAGTTTCACGGAGCTAGCACAAACCGTGTTTGATTTAGAGTTTCAAACACATCTATCTATATAGCAGAAAACAGAGTGAAACCTAAAAATTCAAACTGTTACTGGAAACGAACGCTTGAACCTAGAAGAGTGAAAGTTGGGCAGCCAAGTGGGATTAGTGAACTGATCATTACCACCAAGTATCATCAAGATTTGGTGAAAAAATGTTTGCTGAGATTTCAGCAAACTAGTAGTTTTTTGGAAGCTTGGCAACCCCTTTCAAACGAAAGTGTTCTTCGCCAGTCTCTGCATGGGGTACTTCAAGAGGAAACAAACCATAGAGATAGAACTTAGAACTACTTCATTTTGTCAAGTTTCACGGAGCTAGCACAAACCGTGTTTGATTTAGAGTTTCAAACACATCTATCTATATAGCAGAAAACAGAGTGAAACTAAAAATTCAAACTGTTACTGGAAACGAACGCTTGAACCTAGAAGATTGAAACTTGGGCAGCCAAGTGGGATTAGTGAACTGATCATTACCACCAAGTATCATCAAGATTTGGTGAAAAAATGTTTGCTGAGATTTCAGCAAACTAGTAGTTTTTTGGAAGCTTGGCAACCCCTTTCAAACGAAAGTGTTCTTTGCCAGTCTCTGCATGGGGTACTTCAAGAGGAAACAAACCATAGAGATAGAACTTAGAACTACTTCATTTTGTCAAGTTTCACGGAGCTAGCACAAACCGTGTTTGATTTAGAGTTTCAAACACATCTATCTATATAGCAGAAAACAGAGTGAAACCTAAAAATTCAAAGTGTTACTGGAAACGAACGCTTGAACCTAGAAGAGTGAAAGTTGGGCAGCCAAGTGGGATTAGTGAACTGATCATTACCACCAAGTATCATCAAGATTTGGTGAAAAAATGTATGCTGAGATTTCAGCAAACTAGTAGTTTTTTGGAAGCTTGGCAACCCCTTTCAAACGAAAGTGTTCTTCGCCAGTCTCTGCATGGGGTACTTCAAGAGGAAACAAACCATAGAGATAGAACTTAGAACTACGTCATTTTGTCAAGTTTCACGGAGCTAGCACAAACCGTGTTTGATTTAGAGTTTCAAACACATCTATCTATATAGCAGAAAACAGAGTGAAACCTAAAAATTCAAAGTGTTACTGGAAACGAACGCTTGAACCTAGAAGAGTGAAAGTTGGGCAGCCAAGTGGGCTTAGTGAACTGATCATTACCACCAAGTATCATCAAGATTTGGTGAAAAAATGGTTGCTGAGATTTCAGCAAACTAGTAGTTTTTTGGAAGCTTGGCAACCCCTTTCAAACGAAAGTGTTCTTTGCCAGTCTCTGCATGGGGTACTTCAAGAGGAAACAAACCATAGAGATAGAACTTAGAACTACTTCATTTTGTCAAGTTTCACGGAGCTAGCACAAACCGTGTTTGATTTAGAGTTTCAAACACATCTATCTATATAGCAGAAAACAGAGTGAAACCTAAAAATTCAAACTGTTACTGGAAACGAACGCTTGAACCTAGAAGAGTGAAAGTTGGGCAGCCAAGTGGGATTAGTGAACTGATCATTACCACCAAGTATCATCAAGATTTGGTGAAAAAATGTTTGCTGAGATTTCAGCAAACTAGTAGTTTTTTGGAAGCTTGGCAACCCCTTTCAAACGAAAGTGTTCTTCGCCAGTCTCTGCATGGGGTACTTCAAGAGGAAACAAACCATAGAGATAGAACTTAGAACTACTTCATTTTGTCAAGTTTCACGGAGCTAGCACAAACCGTGTTTGATTTAGAGTTTCAAACACATCTATCTATATAGCAGAAAACAGAGTGAAACCTAAAAATTCAAACTGTTACTGGAAACGAACGCTTGAACCTAGAAGATTGAAACTTGGGCAGCCAAGTGGGATTAGTGAACTGATCATTACCACCAAGTATCATCAAGATTTGGTGAAAAAATGTTTGCTGAGATTTCAGCAAACTAGTAGTTTTTTGGAAGCTTGGCAACCCCTTTCAAACGAAAGTGTTCTTTGCCAGTCTCTGCATGGGGTACTTCAAGAGGAAACAAACCATAGAGATAGAACTTAGAACTACTTCATTTTGTCAAGTTTCACGGAGCTAGCACAAACCGTGTTTGATTTAGAGTTTCAAACACATCTATCTATATAGCAGAAAACAGAGTGAAACCTAAAAATTCAAACTGTTACTGGAAACGAACGCTTGAACCTAGAAGAGTGAAAGTTGGGCAGCCAAGTGGGATTAGTGAACTGATCATTACCACCAAGTATCATCAAGATTTGGTGAAAAAATGTTTGCTGAGATTTCAGCAAACTAGTAGTTTTTTGGAAGCTTGGCAACCTCTTTCAAACGAAAGTGTTCTTCGCCAGTCTCTGCATGGGGTACTTCAAGAGGAAACAAACCATAGAGATAGAACTTAGAACTACTTCATTTTGTCAAGTTTCACGGAGCTAGCACAAACCGTGTTTGATTTAGAGTTTCAAACACATCTATCTATATGGCAGAAAACAGAGTGAAACCTAAATATTCAAAGTGTTACTGGAAACGAACGCTTGAACCTAGAAGAGTGAAAATTGGGCAGCCAAGTGGGCTTAGTGAACTGATCATTACCACCAAGTATCATCAAGATTTGGTGAAAAAATGGTTGCTGAGATTTCAGCAAACTAGTAGTTTTTTGGAAGCTTGGCAACCCCTTTCAAACGAAAGTGTTCTTTGCCAGTCTATGCATGGGGTACTTCAAGAGGAAACAAACCATAGAGATAGAACTTAGAACTACTTCATTTTGTCAAGTTTCACGGAGCTAGCACAAACCGTGTTTGATTTAGAGTTTCAAACACATCTATCTATATAGCAGAAAACAGAGTGAAACCTAAAAATTCAAAGTGTTACTGGAAACGAACGCTTGAACCTAGAAGAGTGAAAGTTGGGCAGCCAAGTGGGCTTAGTGAACTGATCATTACCACCAAGTATCATCAAGATTTGGTGAAAAAATGTATGCTGAGATTTCAGCAAACTAGTAGTTTTTTGGAAGCTTGGCAACCCCTTTCAAACGAAAGTGTTCTTCGCCAGTCTCTGCATGGGGTACTTCAAGAGGAAACAAACCATAGAGATAGAACTTAGAACTACGTCATTTTGTCAAGTTTCACGGAGCTAGCACAAACCGTGTTTGATTTAGAGTTTCAAGCACATCTATCTATATAGCAGAAAACAGAGTGAAACCTAAAAATTCAAAGTGTTACTGGAAACGAACGCTTGAACCTAGAAGAGTGAAAGTTGGGCAGCCAAGTGGGCTTAGTGAACTGATCATTACCACCAAGTATCATCAAGATTTGGTGAAAAAATGGTTGCTGAGATTTCAGCAAACTAGTAGTTTTTTGGAAGCTTGGCAACCCCTTTCAAACGAAAGTGTTCTTTGCCAGTCTCTGCATGGGGTACTTCAAGAGGAAACAAACCATAGAGATAGAACTTAGAACTACTTCATTTTGTCAAGTTTCACGGAGCTAGCACAAACCGTGTTTGATTTAGAGTTTCAAACACATCTATCTATATAGCAGAAAACAGAGTGAAACCTAAAAATTCAAACTGTTACTGGAAACGAACGCTTGAACCTAGAAGAGTGAAAGTTGGGCAGCCAAGTGGGATTAGTGAACTGATCATTACCACCAAGTATCATCAAGATTTGGTGAAAAAATGTTTGCTGAGATTTCAGCAAACTAGTAGTTTTTTGGAAGCTTGGCAACCCCTTTCAAACGAAAGTGTTCTTCGCCAGTCTCTGCATGGGGTACTTCAAGAGGAAACAAACCATAGAGATAGAACTTAGAACTACTTCATTTTGTCAAGTTTCACGGAGCTAGCACAAACCGTGTTTGATTTAGAGTTTCAAACACATCTATCTATATAGCAGAAAACAGAGTGAAACCTAAAAATTCAAACTGTTACTGGAAACGAACGCTTGAACCTAGAAGATTGAAACTTGGGCAGCCAAGTGGGATTAGTGAACTGATCATTACCACCAAGTATCATCAAGATTTGGTGAAAAAATGTTTGCTGAGATTTCAGCAAACTAGTAGTTTTTTGGAAGCTTGGCAACCCCTTTCAAACGAAAGTGTTCTTTGCCAGTCTCTGCATGGGGTACTTCAAGAGGAAACAAACCATAGAGATAGAACTTAGAACTACTTCATTTTGTCAAGTTTCACGGAGCTAGCACAAACCGTGTTTGATTTAGAGTTTCAAACACATCTATCTATATAGCAGAAAACAGAGTGAAACCTAAAAATTCAAACTGTTACTGGAAACGAACGCTTGAACCTAGAAGAGTGAAAGTTGGGCAGCCAAGTGGGATTAGTGAACTGATCATTACCACCAAGTATCATCAAGATTTGGTGAAAAAATGTTTGCTGAGATTTCAGCAAACTAGTAGTTTTTTGGAAGCTTGGCAACCTCTTTCAAACGAAAGTGTTCTTCGCCAGTCTCTGCATGGGGTACTTCAAGAGGAAACAAACCATAGAGATAGAACTTAGAACTACTTCATTTTGTCAAGTTTCACGGAGCTAGCACAAACCGTGTTTGATTTAGAGTTTCAAACACATCTATCTATATGGCAGAAAACAGAGTGAAACCTAAATATTCAAAGTGTTACTGGAAACGAACGCTTGAACCTAGAAGAGTGAAAATTGGGCAGCCAAGTGGGCTTAGTGAACTGATCATTACCACCAAGTATCATCAAGATTTGGTGAAAAAATGGTTGCTGAGATTTCAGCAAACTAGTAGTTTTTTGGAAGCTTGGCAACCCCTTTCAAACGAAAGTGTTCTTTGCCAGTCTATGCATGGGGTACTTCAAGAGGAAACAAACCATAGAGATAGAACTTAGAACTACTTCATTTTGTCAAGTTTCACGGAGCTAGCACAAACCGTGTTTGATTTAGAGTTTCAAACACATCTATCTATATAGCAGAAAACAGAGTGAAACCTAAAAATTCAAACTGTTACTGGAAACGAACGCTTGAACCTAGAAGAGTGAAAGTTGGGCAGCCAAGTGGGATTAGTGAACTGATCATTACCACCAAGTATCATCAAGATTTGGTGAAAAAATGTTTGCTGAGATTTCAGCAAACTAGTAGTTTTTTGGAAGCTTGGCAACCCCTTTCAAACGAAAGTGTTCTTTGCCAGTCTCTGCAGGGGTACTTCAAGAGGAAACAAACCATAGAGATAGAACTTAGAACTACTTCATTTTGTCAAGTTTCACGGAGCTAGCACAAACCGTGTTTGATTTAGAGTTTCAAACACATCTATCTATATAGCAGAAAACAGAGTGAAACCTAAAAATTCAAACTGTTACTGGAAACGAACGCTTGAACCTAGAAGAGTGAAAGTTGGGCAGCCAAGTGGGATTAGTGAACTGATCATTACCACCAAGTATCATCAAGATTTGGTGAAAAAATGTTTGCTGAGATTTCAGCAAACTAGTAGTTTTTTGGAAGCTTGGCAACCCCTTTAAAACGAAAGTGTTTTTCGCCAGTCTCTGCATGGGGTACTTCAAGAGGAAACAAACCATAGAGATAGAACTTAGAACTACTTCATTTTGTCAAGTTTCACGGAGCTAGCACAAACCGTGTTTGATTTAGAGTTTCAAACACATCTATCTATATAGCAGAAAACAGAGTGAAACCTAAAAATTCAAAGTGTTACTGGAAATGAACGCTTGAACCTAGAAGAGTGAAAATTGGGCAGCCAAGTGGGCTTAGTGAACTGATCATTACCACCAAGTATCATCAAGATTTGGTGAAAAAATGTTTGCTGAGATTTCAGCAAACTAGTAGTTTTTTGGAAGCTTGGCAACCCCTTTCAAACGAAAGTGTTCTTCGCCAGTCTCTGCATGGGGTACTTCAAGAGGAAACAAACCATAGAGATAGAACTTAGAACTACTTCATTTTGTCAAGTTTCACGGAGCTAGCACAAACCGTGTTTGATTTAGAGTTTCAAACACATCTATCTATATAGCAGAAAACAGAGTGAAACCTAAAAATTCAAACTGTTACTGGAAACGAACGCTTGAACCTAGAAGAGTGAAAGTTGGGCAGCCAAGTGGGATTAGTGAACTGATCATTACCACCAAGTATCATCAAGATTTGGTGAAAAAATGTTTGCTGAGATTTCAGCAAACTAGTAGTTTTTTGGAAGCTTGGCAACCCCTTTCAAACGAAAGTGTTCTTTGCCAGTCTCTGCATGGGGTACTTGAAGAGGAAACAAACCATAGAGATAGAACTTAGAACTACTTCATTTTGTCAAGTTTCACGGAGCTAGCACAAACCGTGTTTGATTTAGAGTTTCAAACACATCTATCTATATAGCAGAAAACAGAGTGAAACCTAAAAATTCAAACTGTTACTGGAAACGAACGCTTGAACCTAGAAGAGTGAAAGTTGGGCAGCCAAGTGGGATTAGTGAACTGATCATTACCACCAAGTATCATCAAGATTTGGTGAAAAAATGTTTGCTGAGATTTCAGCAAACTAGTAGTTTTTTGGAAGCTTGGCAACCCCTTTCAAACGAAAGTGTTCTTCGCCAGTCTCTGCATGGGGTACTTCAAGAGGAAACAAACCATAGAGATAGAACTTAGAACTACTTCATTTTGTCAAGTTTCACGGAGCTAGCACAAACCGTGTTTGATTTAGAGTTTCAAACACATCTATCTATATAGCAGAAAACAGAGTGAAACCTAAAAATTCAAAGTGTTACTGGAAACGAACGCTTGAACCTAGAAGAGTGAAAATTGGGCAGCCAAGTGGGCTTAGTGAACTGATCATTACCACCAAGTATCATCAAGATTTGGTGAAAAAATGGTTGCTGAGATTTCAGCAAACTAGTAGTTTTTTGGAAGCTTGGCAACCCCTTTCAAACGAAAGTGTTCTTCGCCAGTCTCTGCATGGGGTACTTCAAGAGGAAACAAACCATAGAGATAGAACTTAGAACTACTTCATTTTGTCAAGTTTCACGGAGCTAGCACAAACCGTGTTTGATTTAGAATTCCAAACACAGCTATCTATGTTGGAGAAAACAGAGTGAAACCTAAAAATTCAAACAGTCACTGGAAACGAAAGCTTCAACCTAGAAGAATAAAATTTGGGCAGCCAAGTGGGATTAGTGAACTGATCATTACCACCAAGTATCATCAAGATTTGGTGAAAAACTAGTAGTTTTTTGGTAGCTTGGCAACCCCTTTCAAACGAAAGTGTTCTTCGCCAGTCTCTGCATGGGGTACTTCAAGAGGAAACAAACCACAGAGATAGAACTTAGAAATACTTCATTTTGTCAAGTTTCACGGAGCTAGCACAAACCGTGTTTGATTTAGAGTTTCAAACACATCTATCTATATAGCAGAAAACAGAGTGAAACCTAAAAATTCAAACTGTTACTGGAAACGAACGCTTGAACCTAGAAGAGTGAAAGTTGGGCAGCCAAGTGGGATTAGTGAACTGATAATTACCACCAAGCATCATCAAGATTTGGTGAAAAAATGTTTGCTGAGATTTCAGCAAACTAGTAGTTTTTTGGAAGCATGGCAACCCCTTTCAAACGAAAGTGTTTTTCGCCAGATTCTGCATGGGGTACTTCAAGAGGAAACAAACCATAGATATAGAACTTAGAACTACTTCATTTTGTCAAGTTTCAAGGAGCTAGCACAAACCGTGTTTGATTTAGAGTTTCAAACACATCTATCTATATAGCAGAAAACAGAGTGAAACCCAAAAATTCAAAGTGTTACTGGAAACGAACGCTTGAACCTAGAAGAGTGAAAATTGGGCAGCCAAGTGGGCTTAGTGAACTGATCATTACCACCAAGTATCATCAAGATTTGGTGAAAAAATGTTTGCTGAGATTTCAGAAAACGAGTAGTTTTTTGGAAGCTTGGCAACCCCTTTCAAACGAAAGTGTTCTTCGCCAGTCTCTGCATGGGGTACTTCAAGAGGAAAGAAACCATAGAGATAGAACTTAGAACTACTTCATTTTGTCAAGTTTCACGGAGCTAGCACAAACCGTGTTTGATTTAGAGTTTCAAACACATCTATCTATATAGCAGAAAACAGAGTGAAACCTAAAATTCAAACTGTTACTGGAAACGAACGCTTGAACCTAGAAGATTGAAAGTTGGGCAGCCAAGTGGGATTAGTGAACTGATCATTACCACCAAGTATCATCAAGATTTGGTGAAAAAATGTTTGCTGAGATTTCAGCAAACTAGTAGTTTTTTGGAAGCTTGGCAACCTTTTTAAAACGAAAGTGTTTTTCGCCAGTCTCTGCATGGGGTACTTCAAGAGGAAACAAACCATAGAGATAGAACTTAGATCTACTTCATTTGGTCAAGTTTCAAGGAGCTAGCGCAAACCGTGTTTGATTTAGAGTTTCAAACATATCTATCTATATAGCAGAAAACAGAGTGAAACAAAAAAATTCAAAGTGTTACTGGAAACGAACGCTTGAACCTAGAAGAGTGAAAATTGGGCAGCCAAGTGGGCTTAGTGAACTGATCATTACCACCAAGTATCATCAAGATTTGGTGAAAAAATGTTTGCTGAGATTTCAGCAAACGAGTAGTTTTTTGGAAGCTTGGCAACCCCTTTCAAACGAAAGTGTTCTTCGCCAGTCTCTGCATGGGGTACTTCAAGAGGAAACAAACCATAGAGATAGAACTTAGAACTACTTCATTTTGTCAAGTTTCACGGAGCTAGCACAAACCGTGTTTGATTTAGAGTTTCAAACACATCTATCTATATAGCAGAAAACAGAGTGAAACATAAAAATTCAAACTGTTACTGGAAACGAACGCTTGAACCTAGAAGAGTGAAAATTGGGCAGCCAAGTGGGCTTAGTGAACTGATCATTACCACCAAGTATCATCAAGATTTGGTGAAAAAATGTTTGCTGAGATTTCAGCAAACGAGTAGTTTTTTGGAAGCTTGGCAACCCCTTTCAAACGAAAGTGTTCTTCGCCAGTCTCTGCATGGGGTACTTCAAGAGGAAACAAACCATAGAGATAGAACTTAGAACTACTTCATTTTGTCAAGTTTCACGGAGCTAGCACAAACCGTGTTTGATTTAGAGTTTCAAACACATCTATCTATATAGCAGAAAACAGAGTGAAACCTAAAAATTCAAACTGTTACTGGAAACGAACGCTTGAACCTAGAAGAGTGAAAGTTGGGCAGCCAAGTGGGCTTAGTGAACTGATCATTACCACCAAGTATCATCAAGATTTGGTGAAAAAATGTTTGCTGAGATTTCAGCAAACTAGTAGTTTTTTGGTAGCTTGGCAACCCCTTTCAAACGAAAGTGTTCTTCGCCAGTCTCTGCATGGGGTACTTCAAGAGGAAACAAACCACAGAGATAGAACTTAGAAATACTTCATTTTGTCAAGTTTCACGGAGCTAGCACAAACCGTGTTTGATTTAGAGTTTCAAACACATCTATCTATATAGCAGAAAACAGAGTGAAACCTAAAAATTCAAACTGTTACTGGAAACGAACGCTTGAACCTAGAAGAGTGAAAGTTGGGCAGCCAAGTGGGCTTAGTGAACTGATCATTACCACCAAGTATCATCAAGATTTGGTGAAAAAATGGTTGCTGAGATTTCAGCAAACTAGTAGTTTTTTGGTAGCTTGGCAACCCCTTTCAAACGAAAGTGTTCTTCGCCAGTCTCTGCATGGGGTACTTCAAGAGGAAACAAACCACAGAGATAGAACTTAGAAATACTTCATTTGTCAAGTTTCACGGAGCTAGCACAAACCGTGTTTGATTTAGAGTTTCAAACACATCTATCTATATAGCAGAAAACAGAGTGAAACCTAAAAATTCAAACTGTTACTGGAAACGAACGCTTGAACCTAGAAGAGTGAAAGTTGGGCAGCCAAGTGGGATTAGTGAACTGATAATTACCACCAAGCATCATCAAGATTTGGTGAAAAAATGTTTGCTGAGATTTCAGCAAACTAGTAGTTTTTTGGAAGCATGGCAACCCCTTTCAAACGAAAGTGTTTTTCGCCAGATTCTGCATGGGGTACTTCAAGAGGAAACAAACCATAGATATAGAACTTAGAACTACTTCATTTTGTCAAGTTTCAAGGAGCTAGCACAAACCGTGTTTGATTTAGAGTTTCAAACACATCTATCTATATAGCAGAAAACAGAGTGAAACCCAAAAATTCAAAGTGTTACTGGAAACGAACGCTTGAACCTAGAAGAGTGAAAATTGGGCAGCCAAGTGGGCTTAGTGAACTGATCATTACCACCAAGTATCATCAAGATTTGGTGAAAAAATGTTTGCTGAGATTTCAGAAAACGAGTAGTTTTTTGGAAGCTTGGCAACCCCTTTCAAACGAAAGTGTTCTTCGCCAGTCTCTGCATGGGGTACTTCAAGAGGAAAGAAACCATAGAGATAGAACTTAGAACTACTTCATTTTGTCAAGTTTCACGGAGCTAGCACAAACCGTGTTTGATTTAGAGTTTCAAACACATCTATCTATATAGCAGAAAACAGAGTGAAACCTAAAATTCAAACTGTTACTGGAAACGAACGCTTGAACCTAGAAGATTGAAAGTTGGGCAGCCAAGTGGGATTTGTGAACTGATCATTACCACCAAGTATCATCAAGATTTGGTGAAAAAATGTTTGCTGAGATTTCAGCAAACTAGTAGTTTTTTGGAAGCTTGGCAACCCCTTTAAAACGAAAGTGTTTTTCGCCAGTCTCTGCATGGGGTACTTCAAGAGGAAACAAACCATAGAGATAGAACTTAGATCTACTTCATTTGGTCAAGTTTCAAGGAGCTAGCGCAAACCGTGTTTGATTTAGAGTTTCAAACATATCTATCTATATAGCAGAAAACAGAGTGAAACAAAAAAATTCAAAGTGTTACTGGAAACGAACGCTTGAACCTAGAAGAGTGAAAATTGGGCAGCCAAGTGGGCTTAGTGAACTGATCATTACCACCAAGTATCATCAAGATTTGGTGAAAAATTGTTGCTGAGATTTCAGCAAACTAGTAGTTTTTTGTAAGCTTGGCAACCCCTTTCAAACGAAAGTGTTCTTCTCCAGTCTCTGCATGGGGTACTTCAAGAGGAAAGAAACCATAGAGATAGAACTTAGAACTACTTCATTTGGTCAAGTTTCAAGGAGCTAGCACAAACCGTGTTTGATTTAGAGTTTCAAACACATCTATCTATATTGCAGAAAACAGAGTGAAACCTAAAAATTCAAAGTGTTACTGGAAACGAACGCTTGAACCTAGAAGAGTGAAAGTTGGGCAGCCAAGTGGGCTTAGTGAACTGATCATTACCACCAAGTATCATCAAGATTTGGTGAAAAAATGTTTTCTGAGATTTCAGCAAACGAGTAGTTTTTTGGAAGCTTGGCAACCCCTTTCAAACGAAAGTGTTCTTCGCCAGTCTCTGCATGGGGTACTTCAAGAGGAAACAAACCATAGAGATAGAACTTAGAACTACTTCATTTTGTCAAGTTTCACGGAGCTAGCACAAACCGTGTTTGATTTAGAGTTTCAAACACATCTATCTATATAGCAGAAAACAGAGTGAAACCTAAAAATTCAAACTGTTACTGGAAACGAACGCTTGAACCTAGAAGATTGAAAGTTGGGCAGCCAAGTGGGATTAGTGAACTGATCATTACCACCAAGTATCATCAAGATTTGGTGAAAAAATGTTTGCTGAGATTTCAGCAAACTAGTAGTTTTTTGGAAGCTTGGCAACCCCTTTAAAACGAAAGTGTTTTTCGCCAGTCTCTGCATGGGGTACTTCAAGAGGAAACAAACCATAGAGATAGAACTTAGATCTACTTCATTTGGTCAAGTTTCAAGGAGCTAGCGCAAACCGTGTTTGATTTAGAGTTTCAAGCATATCTATCTATATAGCAGAAAACAGAGTGAAACATAAAAATTCAAAGTGTTACTGGAAACGAACGCTTGAACCTAGAAGAGTGAAAATTGGGCAGCCAAGTGGGCTTTGTGAACTGATGATTACCACCAAGTATCATCAAGATTTGGTGAAAAAATTGTTGCTGAGATTTCAGCAAACTAGTAGTTTTTTGTAAGCTTGGCAACCCCTTTCAAACGAAAGTGTTCTTCGCCAGTCTCTGCATGGGGTACTTCAAGAGGAAACAAACCATAGAGATAGAACTTAGAACTACTTCATTTGGTCAAGTTTCAAGGAGCTAGCACAAACCGTGTTTTATTTAGAGTTTCAAACACATCTATCTATATTGCAGAAAACAGAGTGAAACCTAAAAATTCAAAGTGTTACTGGAAACGAACGCTTGAACCTAGAAGAGTGAAAGTTGGGCAGCCAAGTGGGATTAGTGAACTGATCATTACCACCAAGTATCATCAAGATTTGGTGAAAAAATGTTTGCTGAGATTTCAGCAAACTAGTAGTTTTTTGGTAGCTTGGCAACCCCTTTCAAACGAAAGTGTTCTTCGCCAGTCTCTGCATGGGGTACTTCAAGATTAAACAAACCACAGAGATAGAACTTAGAACTACTTCATTTTGTCAAGTTTCACGGAGCTAGCACAAACCGTGTTTGATTTAGAGTTTCAAACACATCTATCTATATAGCAGAAAACAGAGTGAAACCTAAAAATTCAAACTGTTACTGGAAACGAACGCTTGAACCTAGAAGAGTGAAAGTTGGTGAGCCAAGTGGGATTAGTGAACTGATCATTACCACCAAGTATCATCAAGATTTGGTGAAAAAAGGTTTGCTGAGATTTCAGCAAACTAGTAGTTTTTTGGAAGCATGGCAACCCCTTTCAAACGAAAGTGTTTTTCGCCAGTTTCTGCATGGGGTACTTCAAGAGGAAACAAACCATAGAGATAGAACTTAGAACTACTTCACTTTGTCAAGTTTCAAGGAGCTAGCACAAACCGTGTTTGATTTAGAGTTTCAAACACATCTATCTATATAGCAGAAAACAGAGTGAAACCTAAAATTCAAAGTGTTACTGGAAACGAACGCTTGAACCTAGAAGAGTGAAAATTGGGCAGCCAAGTGGGCTTAGTGAACTGATCATTACCACCAAGTATCATCAAGATTTGGTGAAAAAATGTTTGCTGAGATTTCAGCAAACGAGTAGCTCTTTGGAAGCTTGGCAACCCCTTTCAAACGAAAGTGTTCTTCGCCAGTCTCTGCATGGGGTACTTCAAGAGGAAACAAACCACAGAGATAGAACTTAGAACTACTTCATTTTGTCAAGTTTCAAGGAGCTAGCACAAACCGTGTTTGATTTAGAATTTCAAACACATCTATCTATAAAGCAGAAAACAGAGAGAAACACCAAAATTCAAAGTGTTACTGGAAACGAACGCTTGAACCTAGAAGAGTGAAAATTGGGCAGCCAAGTGGGCTTAGTGAACTGATCATTACCACCAAGTATCATCAAGATTTGGTGAAAAAATGTTTGCTGAGATTTCAGCAAACGAGTAGTTTTTTGTAAGCTTGGCAACCCCTTTCAAACGAAAGTGTTCTTCGCCAGTCTCTGCATGGGGTACTTCAAGAGGAAACAAACCATAGAGATAGAACTTAGAACTACTTCATTTGGTCAAGTTTCAAGGAGCTAGCACAAACCGTGTTTGATTTAGAGTTTCAAACACATCTATCTATATTGCAGAAAACAGAGTGAAACCTAAAAATTCAAAGTGTTACTGGAAACGAACGCTTGATCCTAGAAGAGTGAAAGTTGGGCAGCCAAGTGGGATTAGTGAACTGATCATTACCACCAAGTATCATCAAGATTTGGTGAAAAAATGTTTGCTGAGATTTCAGCAAACTAGTAGTTTTTTGGTAGCTTGGCAACCCCTTTCAAACGAAAGTGTCCTTCGCCAGTCTCTGCATGGGGTACTTCAAGAGGAAACAAACCATAGAAATAGAACTTAGAACTACTTCATTTTGTCACGTTTCACGGAGCTAGCACAAACCGTGTTTGATTTAGAATTCCAAACACAGCTATCTATGTTGGAGAAAACAGAGTGAAACCTAAAAATTCAAAGAGTCACTGGAAACGAAAGCTTCAACCTAGAAGAATAAAATTTGGGCAGCCAAGTGGGATTAGTGAACTGATCATTACCACCAAGTATCATCAAGATTTGGTGAAAAAATGTTTTCCTGAGATTTCAGCAAACTAGTAGTTTTTTGGAAGCTTGGAAACCCCTTTAAAACGAAAGTGTTTTTCGCCAGTCTCTGCATGGGGTACTTCAAGAGGAAACAAACCATAGAGATAGAACTTAGATCTACTTCATTTGGTCAAGTTTCAAGGAGCTAGCGCAAACCGTGTTTGATTTAGAGTTTCAAACATATCTATCTATATAGCAGAAAACAGAGTGAAACAAAAAAATTCAAAGTGTTACTGGAAACGAACGCTTGAACCTAGAAGAGTGAAAATTGGGCAGCCAAGTGGGCTTAGTGAACTGATGATTACCACCAAGTATCATCAAGATTTGGTGAAAAAATTGTTGCTGAGATTTCAGCAAACTAGTAGTTTTTTGTAAGCTTGGCAACCCCTTTCAAACGAAAGTGTTCTTCGCCAGTCTCTGCATGGGGTACTTCAAGAGGAAACAAACCATAGAGATAGAACTTAGAACTACTTCATTTGGTCAAGTTTCAAGGAGCTAGCACAAACCGTGTTTTATTTAGAGTTTCAAACACATCTATCTATATTGCAGAAAACAGAGTGAAACCTAAAAATTCAAAGTGTTACTGGAAACGAACGCTTGAACCTAGAAGAGTGAAAGTTGGGCAGCCAAGTGGGATTAGTGAACTGATCATTACCACCAAGTATCATCAAGATTTGGTGAAAAAATGTTTGCTGAGATTTCAGCAAACTAGTAGTTTTTTGGTAGCTTGGCAACCCCTTTCAAACGAAAGTGTTCTTCGCCAGTCTCTGCATGGGGTACTTCAAGAGGAAACAAACCACAGAGATAGAACTTAGAACTACTTCATTTTGTCAAGTTTCACGGAGCTAGCACAAACCGTGTTTGATTTACAGTTTCAAACACATCTATCTATATAGCAGAAAACAGAGTGAAACCTAAAAATTCAAACTGTTACTGGAAACGAACGCTTGAACCTAGAAGAGTGAAAGTTGGTCAGCCAAGTGGGATTAGTGAACTGATCATTATCACCAAGTATCATCAAGATTTGGTGAAAAAATGTTTGCTGAGATTTCAGCAAACTAGTAGTTTTTTGGAAGCATGGCAACCCCTTTCAAACGAAAGTGTTTTTCGCCAGTTTCTGCATGGGGTACTTCAAGAGGAAACAAACCATAGAGATAGAACTTAGAACTACTTCATTTTGTCAAGTTTCAAGGAGCTAGCACAAACCGTGTTTGATTTAGAGTTTCAAACACATCTATCTATATAGCAGAAAACAGAGTGAAACCTAAAAATTCAAAGTGTTACTGGAAACGAACGCTTGAACCTAGAAGAGTGAAAATTGGGCAGCCAAGTGGGCTTAGTGAACTGATCATTACCACCAAGTATCATCAAGATTTGGTGAAAAAATGTTTGCTGAGATTTCAGCAAACGAGTAGCTCTTTGGAAGCTTGGTAACCCCTTTCAAACGAGAGTGTTCTTCGCCAGTCTCTGCATGGGGTACTTCAAGAGGAAACAAACCACAGAGATAGAACTTAGAACTACTTCATTTTGTCAAGTTTCAAGGAGCTAGCACAAACCGTGTTTGATTTAGAATTTCAAACACATCTATCTATAAAGAAGAAAACAGAGTGAAACCCCAAAATTCAAAGTGTTACTGGAAACGAACGCTTGAACCTAGAAGAGTGAAAATTTTGCAGCCAAGTGGGCTTAGTGAACTGATCATTACCACCAAGTATCATCAAGATTTGGTGAAAAAATGTTTGCTGAGATTTCAGCAAACGAGTAGTTTTTTGGAAGCTTGGCAACCCCGTTCAAACGAAAGTGTTCTTCGCCAGTCTCTGCATGGGGTACTTCAAGAGGAAACAAACCATAGAGATAGAACTTAGAACTACTTCATTTGGTCAAGTTTCAAGAAGCTAGCACAAACCGTGTTTGATTTAGAGTTTCAAACACATCTATCTATATTGCAGAAAACAGAGTGAAACCTAAAAATTCAAAGTGTTACTGGAAACGAACGCTTGAACCTAGAAGAGTGAAAGTTGGGCAGCCAAGTGGGATTAGTGAACTGATCATTACCACCAAGTATCATCAAGATTTGGTGAAAAAATGTTTGCTGAGATTTCAGCAAACTAGTAGTTTTTTGGTAGCTTGGCAACCCCTTTCAAACGAAAGTGTCCTTCGTCAGTCTCTGCATATGGTACTTCAAGAGGAAACAAACCATAGAGATAGAACTTAGAACTACTTCATTTGGTCAAGTTTCAAGGAGCTAGCACAAACCGTGTTTGATTTAGAGTTTCAAACACATCTATCTATATAGCAGAAAACAGAGTGAAACCTAAAAATTCAAAGTGTTACTGGAAACGAACGCTTGAACCTAGAAGAGTGAAAATTGGGCAGCCAAGTGGGCTTAGTGAACTGATCATTACCACCAAGTATCATCAAGATTTGGTGAAAAAATGTTTGCTGAGATTTCAGCAAACGAGTAGTTTTTTGGAAGCTTGGCAACCCCTTTAAAACAAAAGTGTTATTCGCCAGTCTCTGCATGGGGTACTTCAAGAGGAAACAAACCATAGAGATAGAACTTAGAACTACTTCATTTTGTCAAGTTTCAAGGAGCTAGCACAAACCGTGTTTGATTTAGAGTTTCAAACACATCTATCTATATAGCAGAAAACAGAGTGAAACCCAAAAATTCACAGTGTTACTGGAAACGAACGCTTGAACCTAGAAGAGTGAAAATTGGGCAGCCAAGTGGGCTTAGTGAACTGATCATTACCACCAAGTATCATCAAGATTTGGTGAAAAAATGTTTGCTGAGATTTCAGCAAACGAGTAGTTTTTTGGAAGCTTGGCAACCCCTTTCAAACGAAAGTGTTCTTCGCCAGTCTCTGCATGGGGTACTTCAAGAGGAAACAAACCATAGAGATAGAACTTAGAACTACTTCATTTGGTCAAGTTTCAAGGAGCTAGCACAAACCGTGTTTGATTTAGAGTTTCAAACACATCTATCTATATTGCAGAAAACAGAGTGAAACCTAAAAATTCAAAGTGTTACTGGAAACGAACGCTTGAACCTAGAAGAGTGAAAGTTGGGCAGCCAAGTGGGATTAGTGAACTGATCATTACCACCAAGTATCATCAAGATTTGGTGAAAAAATGTTTGCTGAGATTTCAGCAAACTAGTAGTTTTTTGGTAGTTTGGCAACCCCTTTCAAACGAAAGTGTCCTTCGCCAGTCTCTGCATGGGGTACTTCAAGAGGAAACAAACCATAGAGATAGAACTTAGAACTACTTCATTTGGTCAAGTTTCAAGGAGCTAGCACAAACCGTGTTTGATTTAGAGTTTCAAACACATCTATCTATATAGCAGAAAACAGAGTGAAACCTAAAAATTCAAAGTGTTACTGGAAACGAACGCTTGAACCTAGAAGAGTGAAAATTGGGCAGCCAAGTGGGCTTAGTGAACTGATCATTACCACCAAGTATCATCAAGATTTGGTGAAAAAATTGTTGCTGAGATTTCAGAAAAATAGTAGTTTTTTGTAAGCTTGGCAACCCCTTTCAAACGAAAGTGTTCTTCGCCAGTCTCTGTATGGGGTACTTCAAGAGGAAACAAACCATAGAGATAGAACTTAGAACTACTTCAGTTGGTCAAGTTTCAAGGAGCTAGCACAAACCGTGTTTGATTTAGAGTTTCAAACACATCTATCTATATTGCTGAAAACAGAGTGAAACCTAAAAATTCAAAGTGTTACTGGAAACGAACGCTTGAACCTAGAAGAGTGAAAGTTGGGCAGCCAAGTGGGATTAGTGAACTGATCATTACCACCAAGTATCATCAAGATTTGTTGAAAAAATGTTTGCTGAGATTTCAACAAACTAGTAGTTTTTTGGAAGCAAGGCAACCCCTTTCAAACGAAAGTCTTTTTCGCCAGTTTCTGCATGAGGTACTTCAAGAGGAAACAAACCATAGAGATAGAACTTAGAACTACTTCATTTGGTCAAGTTTCAAGGAGCTAGCACAAACCGTGTTTGATTTAGAGTTTCAAACACATCTATCTATATAGCAGAAAACAGAGTGAAACCTAAAAATTCAAAGTGTTACTGGAAACGAACGCTTGAACCTAGAAGAGTGAAAGTTGGGCAGCCAAGTGGGATTAGTGAACTGATCATTACCACCAAGTATCATCAAGATTTGGTGAAAAAATGTTTGCTGAGATTTCAGCAAACTAGTAGTTTTTTGGAAGCATGGCAACCCCTTTCAAACGAAAGTGTTTTTCGCCAGTTTCTGCATGAGGTACTTCAAGAGGAAACAAACCATAGAGATAGAACTTAGAACTACTTCATTTTGTCAAGTTTCAAGGAGCTAGCACAAACCGTCTTTGATTTAGAGTTTCAAACACATCTATCTATATAGCAGAAAACAGAGTAAAACCTAAAAATTCAAAGTGTTACTGGAAACGAACGCTTGAACCTAGAAGAGTGAAAATTGGGCAGCCAAGTGGGATTAGTGAACTGATCATTACCACCAAGTATCATCAAGATTTGGTGAAAAAATGTTTGCTGAGATTTCAGCAAACGAGTAGTTTTTTGGAAGCTTGGCAACCCCTTTCAAACGAAAGTGTTCTTCCCCAGTCTCTGCATAGGGTACTTCAAGAGGAAACAAACCATAGAGATAGAACTTTGATCTACTTCATTTTGTCAAGTTTTACGGAGCTAGCACAAACCGTGTTTGATTTAGAGTTTCAAACACATCTATCTATATAGCAGAAAACAGAGTGAAACCTAAAAATTCAAACTGTTACTGGAAACGAACGCTGAACCTAGAAGAGTGAAAGTTGGGCAGCCAAGTGGGATTAGTGAACTGATCATTACCACCAAGTATCATCAAGATTTGATGAAAAAATGTTTGCTGAGATTTCAGCAAACGAGTAGTTTTTTGGAAGCTTGGCAACCACTTTCAAATGAAAGTGTTCTTCGCCAGTCTCTGCATGGGGTACTTCAAGAGGAAACAAACCATAGAGATAGAACTTAGAACTACTTCATTTTGTCAAGTTTCACGGAGCTAGCACAAACCGTGTTTGATTTAGAGTTTCAAACACATCTATCTATATAGCAGAAAACAGAGTGAAACCTAAAAATTCAAACTGTTACTGGAAACGAACGCTTGAACCTAGAAGAGTGAATGTTGGGCAGCCAAGTGGGATTAGTGAACTGATCATTACCACCAAGTATCATCAAGATTTGGTGAAAAAATGTTTGCTGAGATTTCAGCAAACTAGTAGTTTTTTGGAAGCTTGGCAACCCCTTTCAAACGAAAGTGTTCTTCGCCAGTCTCTGCATGGGGTACTTCAAGAGGAAACAAACCATAGAGATAGAACTTAGAACTACTTCATTTTGTCAAGTTTCACGGAGCTAGCACAAACCGTGTTTGATTTAGAGTTTCAAACACATCTATCTATATAGCAGAAAACAGAGTGAAACCTAAAAATTCAAAGTGTTACTGGAAACGAACGCTTGAACCTATAAGAGTGAAAGTTGGGCAGCCAAGTGGGATTAGTGAACTGATCATTACCACCAAGTATCATCAAGATTTGGTGAAAAAATGTTTGCTGAGATTTCAGCAAACTAGTAGTTTTTTGGAAGCTTGGCAACCCCTTTCAAACGAAAGTGTTCTTCGCCAGTCTCTGCATGGGGTACTTCAAGAGGAAACAAACCATAGAGATAGAACTTAGAATTACTTCATTTTGTCAAGTTTCACAAAGCTAGCACAAACCGTGTTTGATTTAGAGTTTCAAACACATCTATCTATATAGCAGAAAACAGAGTGAAACCTAAAAATTCAAACTGTTACTGGAAACGAACGCTTGAACATAGAAGATTGAAAGTTGGGCAGCCAAGTGGGATTAGTGAACTGATCATTACCACCAAGTATCATCAAGATTTGTTGAAAAAATGTTTGCTGAGATTTCAGCAAACTAGTAGTTTTTTGGAAGCTTGGCAACCCTTTCAAACGAAAGTGTTCTTCGCCAGTCTCTGCATGGGGTACTTCAAGAGGAAACAAACCATAGAGATAGAACTTAGAATTACTTCATTTTGTCAAGTTTCACAAAGCTAGCACAAACCGTGTTTGATTTAGAGTTTCAAACACATCTATCTATATAGCAGAAAACAGAGTGAAACCTAAAAATTCAAAGTGTTACTGGAAACGAACGCTTGAACCTATAAGAGTGAAAGTTGGGCTGCCAAGTGGGCTTAGTGAACTGATCATTACCACCAAGTATCATCAAGATTTGGTGAAAAAATGTTTGCTGAGATTTCAGCAAACTAGTAGTTTTTTGGAAGCTTGGCAACCCCTTTAAAACGAAAGTGTTTTTCGCCAGTCTCTGCATGGGGTACTTCAGGAGGAAACAAACCATAGAGATAGAACTTAGAACTACTTCATTTGGTCAAGTTTCAAGGAGCTAGCACAAACCGTGTTTGATTTAGAGTTTCAAACACATCTATCTTTATAGCAGAAAACAGAGTGAAACATAAAAATTCAAAGTGTTACTGGAAACGAACGCTTGAACCTAGAAGAGTGAAAATTGGGCAGCCAAGTGGGCTTAGTGAACTGATCATTACCACCAAGTATCATCAAGATTTGGTGAAAAAATGGTTCCTGAGATTTCAGCAAACTAGTAGTTTTTTGGAAGCTTGGCAACCCCTTTCAAACGAAAGTGTTCTTTGCCAGTCTCTGCATGGGGTACTTCAAGAGGAAACAAACCATAGAGATAGAACTTAGAACTACTTCATTTTTTCAAGTTTCACGGAGCTAGCACAAACCGTGTTTGATTTAGAGTTTCAAACACATCTATCTATATAGCAGAAAACAGAGTGAAACCTAAAAATTCAAACTGTTACTGGAAACGAACGCTTGAACCTAGAAGAGTGAAAGTTGGGCAGCCAAGTGGGATTAGTGAACTGACCATTACCACCAAGTATCATCAAGATTTGGTGAAAAAATGTTTGCTGAGATTTCAGCAAACTAGTAGTTTTTTGGAAGCTTGGCAACCCCTTTCAAACGAAAGTGTTCTTCGCCAGTCTCTGCATAGGGTACTTCAAGAGGAAACAAACAATAGAGATAGAACTTAGAACTACTTTATATTGTCAAGTTTCAAGGAGCTAGCACAAACCGTGTTTGATTTAGAGTTTCAAACACATCTATCTATATAGCAGAAAACAGAGTGAAACATAAAAATTCAAAGTGTTACTGGAAACGAACGCTTGAACCTAGAAGAGTGAAAATTGGGCAGCCAAGTGGGCTTAGTGAACTGATCATTACCACCAAGTATCATCAAGATTTGGTGAAAAAATTGTTGCTGAGATTTCAGAAAAATAGTAGTTTTTTGTAAGCTTGGCAACCCCTTTCAAACGAAAGTGTTCTTCGCCAGTCTCTGTATGGGGTACTTCAAGAGGAAACAAACCATAGAGATAGAACTTAGAACTACTTCATTTGGTCAAGTTTCAAGGAGCTAGCACAAACCGTGTTTGATTTAGAGTTTCAAACACATCTATCTATATTGCAGAAAACAGAGTTAAACCTAAAAATTCAAAGTGTTACTGGAAACGAACGCTTGAACCTAGAAGAGTGAAAGTTGGGCAGCCAAGTGGGATTAGTGAACTGATCATTACCACCAAGTATCATCAAGATTTGTTGAAAAAATGTTTGCTGAGATTTCAACAAACTAGTAGTTTTTTGGAAGCATGTCAACCCCTTTCAAACGAAAGTGTTTTTCGCCAGTTTCTGCATGAGGTACTTCAAGAGGAAACAAACCATAGAGATAGAACTTAGAACTACTTCATTTGGTCAAGTTTCAAGGAGCTAGCACAAACCGTGTTTGATTTAGAGTTTCAAACACATCTATCTATATTGCAGAAAACAGAGTGAAACCTAAAAATTCAAAGTGTTACTGGAAACGAACGCTGAACCTAGAAGAGTGAAAGTTGGGCAGCCAAGTGGGATTAGTGAACTGATCATTACCACCAAGTATCATCAAGATTTGGTGAAAAAATGTTTGCTGAGATTTCAGCAAACTAGTAGTTTTTTGGAAGCATGGCAACCCCTTTCAAACGAAAGTGTTTTTCGCCAGTTTCTGCATGAGGTACTTCAAGAGGAAACAAACCATAGAGATAGAACTTAGAACTACTTCATTTTGTCAAGTTTCAAGGAGCTAGCACAAACCGTCTTTGATTTAGAGTTTCAAACACATCTATCTATATAGCAGAAAACAGAGTAAAACCTAAAAATTCAAAGTGTTACTGGAAACGAACGCTTGAACCTAGAAGAGTGAAAATTGGGCAGCCAAGTGGCCTTAGTGAACTGATCATTACCACCAAGTATCATCAAGATTTGGTGAAAAAATGTTTGCTGAGATTTCAGCAAACGAGTAGTTTTTTGGAAGCTTGGCAACCCCTTTCAAACGAAAGTGTTCTTCGCCAGTCTCTGCATGGGGTACTTCAAGAGGAAACAAACCATAGAGATAGAACTTTGATCTACTTCATTTGGTCAAGTTTCAAAAAGCTAGCACAAACCGTGTTTGATTTAGAGTTTCAAACACATCTATCTATATAGCAGAAAACAGAGTGAAACCTAAAAATTCAAAGTGTTACTGGAAAGGAACGCTGAACCTAGAAGAGTGAAAGTTGGGCAGCCAAGTGGGATTAGTGAACTGATCATTACCACCAAGTATCATCAAGATTTGATGAAAAAATGTTTGCTGAGATTTCAGCAAACGAGTAGTTTTTTGGAAGCTTGGCAACCCCTTTCAAATGAAAGTGTTCTTCGCCAGTCTCTGCATGGGGTACTTCAAGAGGAAACAAACCATAGAGATAGAACTTAGAACTACTTCATTTTGTCAAGTTTCACGGAGCTAGGACAAACCGTGTTTGATTTAGAGTTTCAAACACATCTATCTATATAGCAGAAAACAGAGTGAAACCTAAAAATTCAAACTGTTACTGGAAACGAACGCTTGAACCTAGAAGATTGAAAGTTGGGCAGCCAAGTGGGATTAGTGAACTGATCATTACCACCAAGTATCATCAAGATTTGGTGAAAAAATGTTTGCTGAGATTTCAGCAAACTAGTAGTTTTTTGGAAGCATGGCAACCACTTTCAAACGAAAGTGTTTTCCGCCAGTCTCTGCATGGGGTACTTCAAGAGGAAACAAACCATAGAGATAGAACTTAGAACTACTTCATTTGGTCAAGTTTCAAAAAGCTAGCACAAACCGTGTTTGATTTAGAGTTTCAAACACATCTATCTATATAGCAGAAAACAGAGTGAAACCTAAAAATTCAAAGTGTTACTGGAAACGAACGCTTGAACCTAGAAGAGTGAAAATTGGGCAGCCAAGTGGGCTTAGTGAACTGATCATTACCACCAAGTATCATCAAGATTTGGTGAAAAAATGGTTGCTGAGATTTCAGCAAACTAGTAGTTTTTTGGAAGCTTGGCAACCCTTTTCAAACGAAAGTGTTCTTTGCCAGTCTCTGCATGGGGTACTTCAAGAGGAAACAAACCATAGAGATAGAACTTAGAACTACTTCATTTTGTCAAGTTTCACGGAGCTAGCACAAACCGTGTTTGATTTAGAGTTTCAAACACATCTATCTATATAGCAGAAAACAGAGTGAAACCTAAAAATTCAAACTGTTACTGGAAACGAACGCTTGAACCTAGAAGAGTGAAAGTTGGGCAGCCAAGTGGGATTAGTGAACTGATCATTACCACCAAGTATCATCAAGATTTGGTGAAAAAATGTTTGCTGAGATTTCAGCAAACGAGTAGTTTTTTGGAAGCTTGGCAACCCCTTTCAAACGAAAGTGTTCTTCGCCAGTCTCTGCATGGGGTACTTCAAGAGGAAACAAACCATAGAGATAGAACTTAGAACTACTTCATTTTGTCAAGTTTCACGGAGCTAGCACAAACCGTGTTTGATTTAGAATTCCAAACACAGCTATCTATGTTGGAGAAAACAGAGTGAAACCTAAAAATTCAAACAGTCACTGGAAACGAAAGCTTCAACCTAGAAGAATAAAATTTGGGCAGCCAAGTGGGATTAGTGAACTGATCATTACCACCAAGTATCATCAAGATTTGGTGAAAAAATGGTTGCTGAGATTTCAGCAAACTAGTAGTTTTTTCGAAGCTTGGCAACCCCTTTAAAACGAAAGTGTTTTTCGCCAGTCTCTGCATGGGGTACTTCAAGAGGAAAAAAAACCATAGAGATAGAACTAACAACTACTTCATTTTGTCAAGTTTCAAGGAGCTAGCCCAAACCGTGTTTGATTTAGAGTTTCAAAGACATCTATCTATATAGCAGAAAACAGAGTGAAACCTAAAATTTCAAAGTGTTACTGGAAACGAACGCTTGAACCTAGGAGAGTAAAAATTGGGCAGCCAAGTGGGCTTAGTGAACTGATCATTACCACCAAGTATCATCAAGTTTTGGTGAAAAAATGTTTGCTGAGATTTCAGCAAACTAGTAGTTTTTTGGAAGCTTGGCAAAACCTTTCAAACGAAAGTGTTTTTCGCCAGTCTCTGCATGGGGTGCTTCAAGAGGAAACAAACCATAGAGATAGAACTTAGAACTACTACATTTGGTCAAGTTTCAAGGAGCTAGCACAAACCGTGTTTGATTTAGAGTTTCAAACACATCTATCTATATAGCAGAAAACAGAGTGAAACCTAAAAATTCAAAGTGTTACTGGAAACGAACGCTTGAACCTAGAAGAGTGAAAGTTGGGCAGCCAAGTGTGCTTAGTGAACTGATCATTACCACCAAGTATCATCAAGATTTGGTGAAAAAATGTTTGCTGAGATTTCAGCAAACGAGTAGTTTTTTGGAAGCATGGCAACCCCTTTCAAACGAAAGTGTTTTTCGCCAGTTTCTGCATGGGGTACTTCAAGAGGAAACAAACCATAGAGATAGAACTTAGAACTACTTTATTTTTTCAAGTTTCAAGGAGCTAGCACAAACCGTGTTTGATTTAGAGTTTCAAACACATCTATCTATATAGCAGAAAACAGAGTGAAACCTAAAAATTCAAAGTGTTACTGGAAACGAACGCTTGAACCTAGAAGAGTAAAAATTGGGCATCCAAGTGGGCTTAGTGAACTGATGATTACCACCAAGTATCATCAAGATTTGGTGAAAAAATGTTTGCTGAGATTTCAGCAAACTAGTAGTTTTTTGGAAGCTTGGCAACCCCTTTAAAACGAAAGTGTTTTTCGCCAGTCTCTGCATGGGGTACTTCAAGAGGAAAGAAACCATAGAGATAGAACTTAGAACTACTTCATTTGGTCAAGTTTCAAGGAGCTAGCACAAACCGTGTTTGATTTAGAGTTTCAAACACATCTATCTATATAGCAGAAAACAGAGTGAAACCCAAAAATTCACAGTGTTACTGGAAACGAACGCTTGAACCTAGAAGAGTGAAAATTGGGCAGCCAAGTGGGCTTAGTGAACTGATCATTACCACCAAGTATCATCAAGATTTGGTGAAAAAATTGTTGCTGAGATTTCAGAAAAATAGTAGTTTTTTGTAAGCTTGGCAACCCCTTTCAAACGAAAGTGTTCTTTGCCAGTCTCTGCATGGGGTACTTCAAGAGGAAACAAACCATAGAGATAGATCTTAGAACTACTTCATTTTGTCAAGATTCAGGGAACTAGCACAAACCGTGTTTGATTTAGAGTTTCAAACACATCTATCTATAAAGCAGAAAACAGAGTGAAACCTAAAAATTCAAACTGTTACTGGAAACGAACGCTTGAACCTAGAAGAGTGAAAGTTGGGCAGCCAAGTGGGATTAGTGAACTGATCATTACCACCAAGTATCATCAAGATTTGGTGAAAAAATGTTTGCTGAGATTTCAGCAAACTAGTAGTTTTTTGGAAGCTTGGCAACTCCTTTCAAACGAAAGTGTTCTTCGCCAGTCTCTGCATGGGGTACTTCAAGAGGAAACAAACCATAGAGATAGAACTTAGAACTACTTCATTTTGTCAAGTTTCAGGGAACTAGCACAAACCGTGTTTGATTTAGAGTTTCAAACACATCTATCTATAAAGCAGAAAACAGAGTGAAACCTAAAAATTCAAACTGTTACTGGAAACGAACGCTTGAACCTAGAAGAGTGAAATTTGGGCAGCCAAGTGGGATTAGTGAACTGATCATTACCACCAAGTATCATCAAGATTTGGTGAAAAAATGTTTGCTGAGATTTCAGCAAACGAGTAGATTTTGGAAGCTTGGCAACCCCTTTAAGACGAAAGTGTTATTCGCCAGTCTCTGCATGGGGTACTTCAAGAGGAAACAAACCATAGAGATAGAACTTAGAACTACTTCATTTTGTCAAGTTTCAAGGAGCTAGCACAAACCGTGTTTGATTTAGAGTTTCAAACACATCTATCTATATAGCAGAAAACAGAGTGAAACCCAAAAATTCAAAGTGTTACTGGAAACGAACGCTTGAACCTAGAAGAGTTAAAATTGGGCAGCCAAGTGGGCTTAGTGAACTGATCATTACCACCAAGTATCATCAAGATTTGGTGAAAAAATGTTTGCTGAGATTTCAGCAAACTAGTAGTTTTTTGGAAGCTTGGCAACCCCTTTAAACGAAAGTGTTCTTCACCAGTCTCTGTATGGGGTACTTCAAGAGGAAACAAACCATAGAGATAGAACTTAGAACTACTTCATTTTGTCAAGTTTCACGGAGCTAGCACAAACTGTGTTTGATTTAGAGTTTCAAACACATCTATCTATATAGCAGAAAACAGAGTGAAACCTAAAAATTCAAACTGTTACTGGAAACGAACGCTTGAACCTAGAAGATTGAAAATTGGGCAGCCAAGTGGGATTAGTGAACTGATCATTACCACCAAGTATCATCAAGATTTGGTGAAAAAATATTTGCTGAGATTTCAGCAAACGAGTAGTTTTTTGGAAGCTTGGCAACCCCTTTCAAACGAAAGTGTTCTTCGCCAGTCTCTGCATGGGGTACTTCAAGAGGAAACAAACCATAGAGATAGAACTTAGAACTACTTCATTTTGTCAAGTTTCACGGAGCTAGCACAAACCGTGTTTGATTTAGAATTCCAAACAGAGCTATCTATGTTGGAGAAAACAGAGTGAAACCTAAAAATTCAAACAGTCACTGGAAACGAAAGCTTCAACCTAGAAGAATAAAATTTGGGCAGCCAAGTGGGATTAGTGAACTGATCATTACCACCAAGTATCATCAAGATTTGGTGAAAAAATGGTTGCTGAGATTTCAGCAAACTAGTAGTTTTTTCGAAGCTTGGCAACCCCTTTAAAATGAAAGTGTTTTTCGCCAGTCTCTGCATGGGGTACTTCAAGAGGAAAAAAAACCATAGAGATAGAACTAACAACTACTTCATTTTGTCAAGTTTCAAGGAGCTAGCCCAAACCGTGTTTGATTTAGAGTTTCAAAGACATCTATCTATATAGCAGAAAACAGAGTGAAACCTAAAATTTCAAAGTGTTACTGGAAACGAACGCTTGAACCTAGGAGAGTAAAAATTGGGCAGCCAAGTGGGCTTAGTGAACTGATCATTACCACCAAGTATCATCAAGTTTTGGTGAAAAAATGTTTGCTGAGATTTCAGCAAACTAGTAGTTTTTTGGAAGCTTGGCAAAACCTTTCAAACGAAAGTGTTTTTCGCCAGTCTCTGCATGGGGT